>NW_027617521.1:0-112188 GCF_964187855.1 Myxine glutinosa | reverse complement strand
CTTGTGTTAGTGTTGAAAAACCACTTTTCGCACTTGTGTTAGTGCAGGAAACCACTTTTGCACTTGTATTAGTGTGGAAAAACCACTTTTCGCACTTGTGTTAGTGTTGAAAAACCACTTTTCGCACTTGTGTTAGTGTTGAAAAACCACTTTTCGCACTTGTGTTAGTGTTGAAAAACCACTTTTCGCACTTGTGTTGGTACAGGAAACCACTTTTGAACTTGTATTAGTGTGGAAAAAACACTTTTCGCACTTGTGTTAGTGTTGAAAAACCACTTTTCGCACTTGTGTTAGTGTTGAAAAACCACTTTTCGCACTTGTGTTGGTGCAGGAAACCACTTTTGCACTTGTATTAGTGTGGAAAAAACACTTTTTGCACTTGTGATAGTGTTGAAAAACCACTTTTCGCACTTGTGTTAGTGTTGAAAAACCACTTTTCGCACTTGTGTTGGTGCAGGAAACCACTTTTGCACTTGTATTAGTGTGGAAAAACCACGTTTCGCACTTGTATTAGTGTGGTAAAACACTTTTCGCACTTGTGTTAGTGTTGAAAAACCACTTTTCGCACTTGTGTTAGTGTTGAAAAACCACTTTTCGCACTCGTGTTGGTGCAGGAAACCACTTTTGCACTTGTATTAGTGTGGAAAAAACACTTTTCGCACTTGTGTTAGTGTTGAAAAACCACTTTTCGCACTTGTGTTAGAGTTGAAAAACCACTTTTCGCACTTGTGTTGGTGCAGGAAACCACTTTTGCACTTGTATTAGTGTGGAAAAAACACTTTTTGCACTTGTGATAGTGTTGAAAAACCACTTTTTGCACTTGTGTTAGTTTTGAAAAACCACTTTTCGCACTTGTGTTGGTGCAGAAAACCACTTTTGCACTTGTATTAGTGTGGAAAAACCACTTTTCGCACTTGTGTTAGCGTTGAAAATCCACTTTTCGCACTTGTGTTATTGTTGAAAAATCACTTTTCGCACTTGTGTTAGTGTTGAAAAACCACTTTTCGCACTTGTGTTGGTGCAGGAAACCACTTTTGCACTTGTATTGGTGTGGAAAAAACACTTTTTGCACTTGTGTTGGTGCAGAAAACCACTTTTGCACTTGTATTAGTGTGGAAAAACCACTTTTCGCACTTGTGTTAGCGTTGAAAATCCACTTTTCGCACTTGTGTTAGTGTTGAAAAACCACTTTTCGCACTTGTGTTAGTGTTGAAAAACCACTTTTCGCACTTGTGTTGGTGCAGGAAACCACTTTTGCACTTGTATTGGTGTGGAAAAAACACTTTTTGCACTTGTGATAGTGTTGAAAAACCACTTTTCGCACTTGTGTTAGTGTTGAAAAACCACTTTTCGCACTTGTGTTGGTGCAGGAAACCACTTTTGCACTTGTATTAGTGTGGAAAAACCACGTTTCGCACTTGTATTAGTGTGGTAAAACACTTTTCGCACTTGTGTTAGTGTTGAAAAACCACTTTTCGCACTTGTGTTAGTGTTGAAAAACCACTTTTCGCACTCGTGTTGGTGCAGGAAACCACTTTTGCACTTGTATTAGTGTGGAAAAAACACTTTTCGCACTTGTGTTAGTGTTGAAAAACCACTTTTCGCACTTGTGTTAGAGTTGAAAAACCACTTTTCGCACTTGTGTTGGTGCAGGAAACCACTTTTGCACTTGTATTAGTGTGGAAAAAACACTTTTTGCACTTGTGATAGTGTTGAAAAACCACTTTTCGCACTTGTGTTAGTTTTGAAAAACCACTTTTCGCACTTGTGTTGGTGCAGAAAACCACTTTTGCACTTGTATTAGTGTGGAAAAACCACTTTTCGCACTTGTGTTAGCGTTGAAAATCCACTTTTCGCACTTGTGTTAGTGTTGAAAAATCACTTTTCGCACTTGTGTTAGTGTTGAAAAACCACTTTTCGCACTTGTGTTCGTGCAGGGAACCACTTTTGCACTTGTATTAGTGTGGAAAAAACACTTTTCGCACTTGTGTTAGTGTTGAAAAACCACTTTTCGCACTTGTGTTAGTGTTGAAAAACCACTTTTCGCACTTGTGTTGGTGCAGGAAACCACTTTTGCACTTGTATTAGTGTGGAAAAACCACTTTTCGCACTTGTGTTGGTGCAGGAAACCACTTTTGCACTTGTATTAGTGTGGAAAAACCACTTTTCGCACTTGTGTTAGTGTTGAAAAACCACTTTTCGCACTTGTGTTAGTGTTGAAAAACCACTTTTCGCACTTGTGTTGGTGCAGGAAACCACTTTTGCACTTGTATTAGTGTGGAAAAAACACTTGTTGCACTTGTGATAGTGTTGAAAAACCACTTTTCGCACTTGTGTTAGTGTTGAAAAACCACTTTTCGCACTTGTGTTGGTGCAGGAAACCACTTTTGCACTTGTATTAGTGTGGAAAAACCACTTTTCGCACTTGTGTTAGTGTTGAAAAACCACTTTTCGCACTTGTGTTAGTGTTGAAAAACCACTTTTCGCACTTGTTGGTGCAGGAAACCACTTTTGCACTTGTATTAGTGTGGAAAAAACACTTTTCGCACTTGTGTTAGTGTTGAAAAACCACTTTTCGCACTTGTGTTAGTGTTGAAAAACCACTTTTCGCACTAGTGTTGGTGCAGGAAACCACTTTTGCACTTGTATTAGTGTGGAAAAACCACTTTTCGCACTTGTGTTAGTGTTGAAAAACCACTTTTCGCACTTGTGTTAGTGTGGAAAAACCACTTTTCGCACTTGTGTTAGTGTTGAAAAACCACTTTTCGCACTTGTGTTGGTGCAGGAAACCACTTTTGCACTTGTATTAGTGTGGAAAAAACACTTTTCGCACTTGTGTTAGTGTTGAAAAACCACTTTTCGCACTTGTGTTAGTGTTGAAAAACCACTTTTCGCACTTGTGTTGGTGCAGGAAACCACTTTTGCACTTGTATTAGTGTGGAAAAAACACTTTTTGCACTTGTGATAGTGTTGAAAAACCACTTTTCGCACTTGTGTTAGTGTTGAAAAACCACTTTTCGCACTCGTGTTGGTGCAGGAAACCACTTTTGCACTTGTATTAGTGTGGAAAAACCACTTTTCGTACTTGTGTTAGTGTTGAAAAACCACTTTTCGCAATTGTGTTAGTGTTGAAAAACCACTTTTCGCACTTGTGTTAGTGTTGAAATACCACTTTTCGCACTTGTGTTAGTGTTGAAAAACCACTTTTCGCACTTGTGTTGGTGCAGGAAACCACTTTTGCACTTGTATTAGTGTGGAAAAAACACTTTTTGCACTTGTGATAGTATTGAAAAACCACTTTTCGCACTTGTGTTAGTGTTGAAAAACCACTTTTCGCACTTGTGTTGGTGCAGGAAACCACTTTTGCACTTGTATTAGTGTGGAAAAACCACTTTTCGCAATTGTGTTAGTGTTGAAAAACCACTTTTCGCACTTGTGTTAGTGTTGAAATACCACTTTTCGCACTTGTGTTAGTGTTGAAAAACCACTTTTCGCACTTGTGTTGGTGCAGGAAATCACTTTTGCACTTGTATTAGTGTCGAAAAAACACTTATTGCACTTGTGATAGTGTTGAAAAACCACTTTTCGCACTTGTGTTAGTGTTGAAAAACCACTTTTCGCACTTGTGTTAGTGATGAAAAACCACTTTTCGCACTTGTGTTGGTGCAGGAAACCACTTTTGCACTTGTATTAGTATGGAAAAAACACTTTTCGCACTTGTGTTAGTGTTGAAAAACCACTTTTCGCTCTTGTGTTAGTGTTGAAAAACCACTTTTCGCACTTGTGTTAGTGATGAAAAACCACTTTTCGCACTTGTGTTGGTGCAGGAAACCACTTTTGCACTTGTATTAGTGTGGAAAAACCACTTTTCGCACTTGTGTTAGTGATGAAAAACCACTTTTCGCACTTGTGCTGGTGCAGGAAACCACTTTTGCATTTGTATTAGTGTGGAAAAAACACTTTTTGCACTTGTGATAGTGTTGAAAAACCACTTTTCGCACTTGTGTTAGTGTTGAAAAACCACTTTTCGCACTTGTGTTGGTGCAGGAAACCACTTTTGCACTTGTATTAGTGTGGAAAAACCACTTTTCGCACTTGTGTTAGTGTTGAAAAACCATTTTTCGCACTTGTGTTAGTGTTGAAAAACCACTTTTTGCACTTCTGTTAGTGTTGAAAAACCACTTTTCGCACTTGTGTTGGTGCAGGAAACCACTTTTGCACTTGTATTAGTGTGGAAAAAACACTTTTTGCACTTGTGATAGTGTTGAAAAACCACTTTTCGCACTTGTGTTAGTGTTGAAAAACCACTTTTCGCACTTGTGTTGGTGCAGGAAACCACTTTTGCACTTGTATTAGTGTGGAAAAACCACTTTTCGTACTTGTGTTAGTGTTGAAAAACCACTTTTCGCAATTGTGTTAGTGTTGAAAAACACTTTTCGCACTTGTGTTAGTGTTGAAAAACCACTTTTCGCACTTGTGTTAGTGTTGAAAAACCACTTTTCGCACTTGTGTTAATGTTGAAAAACCACTTTTCGCACTTGTGTTAGTGTCGAAAAACCACTTTTCGCACTTGTGTTAGTGTTGAAAAACCACTTTTCGCACTTGTGTTGGTGCAGGAAACCACTTTTGCACTTGTATTAGTGTGGAAAAAACACTTTTTGCACTTGTGATAGTGTTGAAAAACCACGTTTCGCACTTGTGTTAGTGTTGAAAAACCACTTTTCGCACTTGTGTTAGTGTTGAAAAACCACTTTTCGCACTTGTGTTAGTGTTGAAAAACCACTTTTCGCACTTGTGTTAGTGCAGGAAACCACTTTTGCACTTGTATTAGTGTGGAAAAACCACTTTTCGCACTTGTGTTAGTGTTGAAAAACCACTTTTCGCACTTGTGTTAGTGTTGAAAAACCACTTTTCGCACTTGTGTTAGTGTTGAAAAACCACTTTTCGCACTTGTGTTGGTACAGGAAACCACTTTTGAACTTGTATTAGTGTGGAAAAAACACTTTTCGCACTTGTGTTAGTGTTGAAAAACCACTTTTCGCACTTGTGTTAGTGTTGAAAAACCACTTTTCACACTTGTGTTGGTGCAGGAAACCACTTTTGCACTTGTATTAGTGTGGAAAAAACACTTTTTGCACTTGTGATAGTGTTGAAAAACCACTTTTCGCACTTGCGTTAGTGTTGAAAAACCACTTTTCGCACTTGTGTTGGTGCAGGAAACCACTTTTGCACTTGTATTAGTGTGGAAAAACCACGTTTCGCACTTGTATTAGTGTGGTAAAACACTTTTCGCACTTGTGTTAGTGTTGAAAAACCACTTTTCGCACTTGTGTTAGTGTTGAAAAACCACTTTTCGCACTCGTGTTGGTGCAGGAAACCACTTTTGCACTTGTATTAGTGTGGAAAAAACACTTTTCGCACTTGTGTTAGTGTTGAAAAACCACTTTTCGCACTTGTGTTAGAGTTGAAAAACCACTTTTCGCACTTGTGTTGGTGCAGGAAACCACTTTTGCACTTGTATTAGTGTGGAAAAAACACTTTTTGCACTTGTGATAGTGTTGAAAAACCACTTTTTGCACTTGTGTTAGTTTTGAAAAACCACTTTTCGCACTTGTGTTGGTGCAGAAAACCACTTTTGCACTTGTATTAGTGTGGAAAAACCACTTTTCGCACTTGTGTTAGCGTTGAAAATCCACTTTTCGCACTTGTGTTATTGTTGAAAAATCACTTTTCGCACTTGTGTTAGTGTTGAAAAACCACTTTTCGCACTTGTGTTGGTGCAGGAAACCACTTTTGCACTTGTATTGGTGTGGAAAAAACACTTTTTGCACTTGTGTTGGTGCAGAAAACCACTTTTGCACTTGTATTAGTGTGGAAAAACCACTTTTCGCACTTGTGTTAGCGTTGAAAATCCACTTTTCGCACTTGTGTTAGTGTTGAAAAACCACTTTTCGCACTTGTGTTAGTGTTGAAAAACCACTTTTCGCACTTGTGTTGGTGCAGGAAACCACTTTTGCACTTGTATTGGTGTGGAAAAAACACTTTTTGCACTTGTGATAGTGTTGAAAAACCACTTTTCGCACTTGTGTTAGTGTTGAAAAACCACTTTTCGCACTTGTGTTGGTGCAGGAAACCACTTTTGCACTTGTATTAGTGTGGAAAAACCACGTTTCGCACTTGTATTAGTGTGGTAAAACACTTTTCGCACTTGTGTTAGTGTTGAAAAACCACTTTTCGCACTTGTGTTAGTGTTGAAAAACCACTTTTCGCACTCGTGTTGGTGCAGGAAACCACTTTTGCACTTGTATTAGTGTGGAAAAAACACTTTTCGCACTTGTGTTAGTGTTGAAAAACCACTTTTCGCACTTGTGTTAGAGTTGAAAAACCACTTTTCGCACTTGTGTTGGTGCAGGAAACCACTTTTGCACTTGTATTAGTGTGGAAAAAACACTTTTTGCACTTGTGATAGTGTTGAAAAACCACTTTTCGCACTTGTGTTAGTTTTGAAAAACCACTTTTCGCACTTGTGTTGGTGCAGAAAACCACTTTTGCACTTGTATTAGTGTGGAAAAACCACTTTTCGCACTTGTGTTAGCGTTGAAAATCCACTTTTCGCACTTGTGTTAGTGTTGAAAAATCACTTTTCGCACTTGTGTTAGTGTTGAAAAACCACTTTCGCACTTGTGTTTGTGCAGGGAACCACTTTTGCACTTGTATTAGTGTGGAAAAAACACTTTTCGCACTTGTGTTAGTGTTGAAAAACCACTTTTCGCACTTGTGTTAGTGTTGAAAAACCACTTTTCGCACTTGTGTTGGTGCAGGAAACCACTTTTGCACTTGTATTAGTGTGGAAAAACCACTTTTCGCACTTGTGTTGGTGCAGGAAACCACTTTTGCACTTGTATTAGTGTGGAAAAACCACTTTTCGCACTTGTGTTAGTGTTGAAAAACCACTTTTCGCACTTGTGTTAGTGTTGAAAAACCACTTTTCGCACTTGTGTTGGTGCAGGAAACCACTTTTGCACTTGTATTAGTGTGGAAAAAACACTTGTTGCACTTGTGATAGTGTTGAAAAACCACTTTTCGCACTTGTGTTAGTGTTGAAAAACCACTTTTCGCACTTGTGTTGGTGCAGGAAACCACTTTTGCACTTGTATTAGTGTGGAAAAACCACTTTTCGCACTTGTGTTAGTGTTGAAAAACCACTTTTCGCACTTGTGTTAGTGTTGAAAAACCACTTTTCGCACTTGTTGGTGCAGGAAACCACTTTTGCACTTGTATTAGTGTGGAAAAAACACTTTTCGCACTTGTGTTAGTGTTGAAAAACCACTTTTCGCACTTGTGTTAGTGTTGAAAAACCACTTTTCGCACTAGTGTTGGTGCAGGAAACCACTTTTGCACTTGTATTAGTGTGGAAAAACCACTTTTCGCACTTGTGTTAGTGTTGAAAAACCACTTTTCGCACTTGTGTTAGTGTGGAAAAACCACTTTTCGCACTTGTGTTAGTGTTGAAAAACCACTTTTCGCACTTGTGTTGGTGCAGGAAACCACTTTTGCACTTGTATTAGTGTGGAAAAAACACTTTTCGCACTTGTGTTAGTGTTGAAAAACCACTTTTCGCACTTGTGTTAGTGTTGAAAAACCACTTTTCGCACTTGTGTTGGTGCAGGAAACCACTTTTGCACTTGTATTAGTGTGGAAAAAACACTTTTTGCACTTGTGATAGTGTTGAAAAACCACTTTTCGCACTTGTGTTAGTGTTGAAAAACCACTTTTCGCACTCGTGTTGGTGCAGGAAACCACTTTTGCACTTGTATTAGTGTGGAAAAACCACTTTTCGTACTTGTGTTAGTGTTGAAAAACCACTTTTCGCAATTGTGTTAGTGTTGAAAAACCACTTTTCGCACTTGTGTTAGTGTTGAAATACCACTTTTCGCACTTGTGTTAGTGTTGAAAAACCACTTTTCGCACTTGTGTTGGTGCAGGAAACCACTTTTGCACTTGTATTAGTGTGGAAAAAACACTTTTTGCACTTGTGATAGTATTGAAAAACCACTTTTCGCACTTGTGTTAGTGTTGAAAAACCACTTTTCGCACTTGTGTTGGTGCAGGAAACCACTTTTGCACTTGTATTAGTGTGGAAAAACCACTTTTCGCAATTGTGTTAGTGTTGAAAAACCACTTTTCGCACTTGTGTTAGTGTTGAAATACCACTTTTCGCACTTGTGTTAGTGTTGAAAAACCACTTTTCGCACTTGTGTTGGTGCAGGAAATCACTTTTGCACTTGTATTAGTGTCGAAAAAACACTTATTGCACTTGTGATAGTGTTGAAAAACCACTTTTCGCACTTGTGTTAGTGTTGAAAAACCACTTTTCGCACTTGTGTTAGTGATGAAAAACCACTTTTCGCACTTGTGTTGGTGCAGGAAACCACTTTTGCACTTGTATTAGTATGGAAAAAACACTTTTCGCACTTGTGTTAGTGTTGAAAAACCACTTTTCGCTCTTGTGTTAGTGTTGAAAAACCACTTTTCGCACTTGTGTTGGTGTAGGAAACCACTTTTGCACTTGTATTAGTGTGGAAAAAACACTTTTCGCACTTGTGTTAGTGTTGAAAAACCACTTTTCGCACTTGTGTTAGTGTTGAAAAACCACTTTTCGCACTTGTGTTAGTGCAGGAAACCACTTTTGCACTTGTATTAGTGTGGAAAAACCACTTTTCGCACTTGTGTTAGTGTTGAAAAACCACTTTTCGCACTTGTGTTAGTGTTGAAAAACCACTTTTCGCACTTGTGTTAGTGTTGAAAAACCACTTTTCGCACTTGTGTTGGTACAGGAAACCACTTTTGAACTTGTATTAGTGTGGAAAAAACACTTTTCGCACTTGTGTTAGTGTTGAAAAACCACTTTTCGCACTTGTGTTAGTGATGAAAAACCACTTTTCGCACTTGTGCTGGTGCAGGAAACCACTTTTGCACTTGTATTAGTGTGGAAAAAACACTTTTTGCACTTGTGATAGTGTTGAAAAACCACTTTTCGCACTTGTGTTAGTGTTGAAAAACCACTTTTCGCACTTGTGTTGGTGCAGGAAACCACTTTTGCACTTGTATTAGTGTGGAAAAACCACTTTTCGCACTTGTGTTAGTGTTGAAAAACCATTTTTCGCACTTGTGTTAGTGTTGAAAAACCACTTTTTGCACTTCTGTTAGTGTTGAAAAACCACTTTTCGCACTTGTGTTGGTGCAGGAAACCACTTTTGCACTTGTATTATTGTGGAAAAAACACTTTTTGCACTTGTGATAGTGTTGAAAAACCACTTTTCGTACTTGTGTTAGTGTTGAAAAACCACTTTTCGCTCCTGTGTTAGTGTTGAAAAACCACTTTTCGCACTTGTGTTGGTGTAGGAAACCACTTTTGCACTTGTATTAGTGTGGAAAAAACACTTTTCGCACTTGTGTTAGTGTTGAAAAACCACTTTTCGCACTTGTGTTAGTGTTGAAAAACCACTTTTCGCACTTGTGTTGGTGCAGGAAACCACTTTTGCACTTGTATTAGTGTGGAAAAACCACTTTTCGCACTTGTGTTAGTGTTGAAAAACCACTTTTCGCACTTGTGTTAGTGTTGAAAAACCACTTTTCGCACTTGTGTTAGTGTTGAAAAACCACTTTTCGCACTTGTGTTGGTGCATGAAACCACTTTTGCACTTGTATTAGTGTGGAAAAAACACTTTTCGCACTTGTGTTAGTGTTGAAATACCACTTTTCGCACTTGTGTTAGTGTTGAAAAACCACTTTTCGCACTTGTGTTGGTGCAGGAAACCACTTTTGCACTTGTATTAGTGTGGAAAAAACACTTTTTGCACTTGTGATAGTATTGAAAAACCACTTTTCGCACTTGTGTTAGTGTTGAAAAAGCACTTTTCGCACTTGTGTTGGTGCAGGAAACCACTTTTGCACTTGTATTAGTGTGGAAAAACCACTTTTCGCACTTGTGTTAGTGTTGAAAAACCACTTTTCGCACTTGTGTTAGTGTTGAAAAACCACTTTTCGCACTTGTGTTAGTGTTGAAAAACCACTTTTCGCACTTGTGTTAGTGTTGAAAAACCACTTTTCGCACTTGTGTTAGTGTTGAAAAACGACTTTTTGCACTTGTGTTAGTGTTGAAAAACCACTTTTCGCACTTGTGTTAGTGATGAAAAACCACTTTTCGCACTTGTGCTGGTGCAGGAAACCACTTTTGCATTTGTATTAGTGTGGAAAAAACACTTTTTGCACTTGTGATAGTGTTGAAAAACCACTTTTCGCACTTGTGTTAGTGTTGAAAAACCACTTTTCGCACTTGTGTTGGTGCAGGAAACCACTTTTGCACTTGTATTAGTGTGGAAAAACCACTTTTCGCACTTGTGTTAGTGTTGAAAAACCATTTTTCGCACTTGTGTTAGTGTTGAAAAACCACTTTTTGCACTTCTGTTAGTGTTGAAAAACCACTTTTCGCACTTGTGTTGGTGCAGGAAACCACTTTTGCACTTGTATTAGTGTGGAAAAAACACTTTTTGCACTTGTGATAGTGTTGAAAAACCACTTTTCGCACTTGTGTTAGTGTTGAAAAACCACTTTTCGCATTTGTGTTGGTGCAGGAAACCACTTTTGCACTTGTATTAGTGTGGAAAAACCACTTTTCGTACTTGTGTTAGTGTTGAAAAACCACTTTTCGCAATTGTGTTAGTGTTGAAAAACACTTTTCGCACTTGTGTTAGTGTTGAAAAACCACTTTTCGCACTTGTGTTAGTGTTGAAAAACCACTTTTCGCACTTGTGTTAATGTTGAAAAACCACTTTTCGCACTTGTGTTAGTGTCGAAAAACCACTTTTCGCACTTGTGTTAGTGTTGAAAAACCACTTTTCGCACTTGTGTTGGTGCAGGAAACCACTTTTGCACTTGTATTAGTGTGGAAAAAACACTTTTTGCACTTGTGATAGTGTTGAAAAACCACGTTTCGCACTTGTGTTAGTGTTGAAAAACCACTTTTCGCACTTGTGTTAGTGTTGAAAAACCACTTTTCGCACTTGTGTTAGTGTTGAAAAACCACTTTTCGCACTTGTGTTAGTGCAGGAAACCACTTTTGCACTTGTATTAGTGTGGAAAAACCACTTTTCGCACTTGTGTTAGTGTTGAAAAACCACTTTTCGCACTTGTGTTAGTGTTGAAAAACCACTTTTCGCACTTGTGTTAGTGTTGAAAAACCACTTTTCGCACTTGTGTTGGTACAGGAAACCACTTTTGAACTTGTATTAGTGTGGAAAAAACACTTTTCGCACTTGTGTTAGTGTTGAAAAACCACTTTTCGCACTTGTGTTAGTGTTGAAAAACCACTTTTCGCACTTGTGTTGGTGCAGGAAACCACTTTTGCACTTGTATTAGTGTGGAAAAAACACTTTTTGCACTTGTGATAGTGTTGAAAAACCACTTTTCGCACTTGTGTTAGTGTTGAAAAACCACTTTTCGCACTTGTGTTGGTGCAGGAAACCACTTTTGCACTTGTATTAGTGTGGAAAAACCACGTTTCGCACTTGTATTAGCGTGGTAAAACACTTTTCGCACTTGTGTTAGTGTTGAAAAACCACTTTTCGCACTTGTGTTAGTGTTGAAAAACCACTTTTCGCACTCGTGTTGGTGCAGGAAACCACTTTTGCACTTGTATTAGTGTGGAAAAAACACTTTTCGCACTTGTGTTAGTGTTGAAAAACCACTTTTCGCACTTGTGTTAGAGTTGAAAAACCACTTTTCGCACTTGTGTTGGTGCAGGAAACCACTTTTGCACTTGTATTAGTGTGGAAAAAACACTTTTTGCACTTGTGATAGTGTTGAAAAACCACTTTTTGCACTTGTGTTAGTTTTGAAAAACCACTTTTCGCACTTGTGTTGGTGCAGAAAACCACTTTTGCACTTGTATTAGTGTGGAAAAACCACTTTTCGCACTTGTGTTAGCGTTGAAAATCCACTTTTCGCACTTGTGTTATTGTTGAAAAATCACTTTTCGCACTTGTGTTCGTGTTGAAAAACCACTTTTCGCACTTGTGTTGGTGCAGGGAACCACTTTTGCACTTGTATTAGTGTGGAAAAAACACTTTTCGCACTTGTGTTAGTGTTGAAAAACCACTTTTCGCACTTGTGTTAGTGTTGAAAAACCACTTTTCGCACTTGTGTTGGTGCAGGAAACCACTTTTGCACTTGTATTAGTGTGGAAAAACCACTTTTCGCACTTGTGTTGGTGCAGGAAACCACTTTTGCACTTGTATTAGTGTGGAAAAACCACTTTTCGCACTTGTGTTAGTGTTGAAAAACCACTTTTCGCACTTGTGTTAGTGTTGAAAAACCACTTTTCGCACTTGTGTTGGTGCAGGAAACCACTTTTGCACTTGTACTAGTGTGGAAAAAACACTTTTTGCACTTGTGATAGTGTTGAAAAACCACTTTTCGCACTTGTGTTAGTGTTGAAAAACCACTTTTCGCACTTGTGTTGGTGCAGGAAACCACTTTTGCACTTGTATTAGTGTGGAAAAACCACTTTTCGCACTTGTGTTAGTGTTGAAAAACCACTTTTCGCACTTGTGTTAGTGTTGAAAAACCACTTTTCGCACTTGTTGGTGCAGGAAACCACTTTTGCACTTGTATTAGTGTGGAAAAAACACTTTTCGCACTTGTGTTAGTGTTGAAAAACCACTTTTCGCACTTGTGTTAGTGTTGAAAAACCACTTTTCGCACTAGTGTTGGTGCAGGAAACCACTTTTGCACTTGTATTAGTGTGGAAAAACCACTTTTCGCACTTGTGTTAGTGTTGAAAAACCACTTTTCGCACTTGTGTTAGTGTGAAAAAACCACTTTTCGCACTTGTGTTAGTGTTGAAAAACCACTTTTCGCACTTGTGTTGGTGCAGGAAACCACTTTTGCACTTGTATTAGTGTGGAAAAACCACTTTTCGCACTTGTGTTAGTGTTGAAAAACCATTTTTCGCACTTGTGTTAGTGTTGAAAAACCACTTTTTGCACTTCTGTTAGTGTTGAAAAACCACTTTTCGCACTTGTGTTGGTGCAGGAAACCACTTTTGCACTTGTATTATTGTGGAAAAAACACTTTTTGCACTTGTGATAGTGTTGAAAAACCACTTTTCGTACTTGTGTTAGTGTTGAAAAACCACTTTTCGCTCTTGTGTTAGTGTTGAAAAACCACTTTTCGCACTTGTGTTGGTGTAGGAAACCACTTTTGCACTTGTATTAGTGTGGAAAAAACACTTTTCGCACTTGTGTTAGTGTTGAAAAACCACTTTTCGCACTTGTGTTAGTGTTGAAAAACCACTTTTCGCACTTGTGTTGGTGCAGGAAACCACTTTTGCACTTGTATTAGTGTGGAAAAACCACTTTTCGCACTTGTGTTAGTGTTGAAAAACCACTTTTCGCACTTGTGTTAGTGTTGAAAAACCACTTTTCGCACTTGTGTTAGTGTTGAAAAACCACTTTTCGCACTTGTGTTGGTGCAGGAAACCACTTTTGCACTTGTATTAGTGTGGAAAAAACACTTTTCGCACTTGTGTTAGTGTTGAAATACCACTTTTCGCACTTGTGTTAGTGTTGAAAAACCACTTTTCGCACTTGTGTTGGTGCAGGAAACCACTTTTGCACTTGTATTAGTGTGGAAAAAACACTTTTTGCACTTGTGATAGTATTGAAAAACCACTTTTCGCACTTGTGTTAGTGTTGAAAAAGCACTTTTCGCACTTGTGTTGGTGCAGGAAACCACTTTTGCACTTGTATTAGTGTGGAAAAACCACTTTTCGCACTTGTGTTAGTGTTGAAAAACCACTTTTCGCACTTGTGTTAGTGTTGAAAAACCACTTTTCGCACTTGTGTTAGTGTTGAAAAACCACTTTTCGCACTTGTGTTAGTGTTGAAAAACCACTTTTCGCACTTGTGTTAGTGTTGAAAAACGACTTTTTGCACTTGTGTTAGTGTTGAAAAACCACTTTTCGCACTTGTGTTAGTGATGAAAAACCACTTTTCGCACTTGTGCTGGTGCAGGAAACCACTTTTGCATTTGTATTAGTGTGGAAAAAACACTTTTTGCACTTGTGATAGTGTTGAAAAACCACTTTTCGCACTTGTGTTAGTGTTGAAAAACCACTTTTCGCACTTGTGTTGGTGCAGGAAACCACTTTTGCACTTGTATTAGTGTGGAAAAACCACTTTTCGCACTTGTGTTAGTGTTGAAAAACCATTTTTCGCACTTGTGTTAGTGTTGAAAAACCACTTTTTGCACTTCTGTTAGTGTTGAAAAACCACTTTTCGCACTTGTGTTGGTGCAGGAAACCACTTTTGCACTTGTATTAGTGTGGAAAAAACACTTTTTGCACTTGTGATAGTGTTGAAAAACCACTTTTCGCACTTGTGTTAGTGTTGAAAAACCACTTTTCGCACTTGTGTTGGTGCAGGAAACCACTTTTGCACTTGTATTAGTGTGGAAAAACCACTTTTCGTACTTGTGTTAGTGTTGAAAAACCACTTTTCGCAATTGTGTTAGTGTTGAAAAACACTTTTCGCACTTGTGTTAGTGTTGAAAAACCACTTTTCGCACTTGTGTTAGTGTTGAAAAACCACTTTTCGCACTTGTGTTAATGTTGAAAAACCACTTTTCGCACTTGTGTTAGTGTCGAAAAACCACTTTTCGCACTTGTGTTAGTGTTGAAAAACCACTTTTCGCACTTGTGTTGGTGCAGGAAACCACTTTTGCACTTGTATTAGTGTGGAAAAAACACTTTTTGCACTTGTGATAGTGTTGAAAAACCACGTTTCGCACTTGTGTTAGTGTTGAAAAACCACTTTTCGCACTTGTGTTGGTGCAGGAAACCACTTTTGCACTTGTGTTAGTGTGGAAAAACCACTTTTCGCACTTGTGTTGGTGCAGGAAACCACTTTTGCACTTGTATTAGTGTGGAAAAACCACTTTTCGCACTTGTGTTAGTGTTGAAAAACCACTTTTCGCACTTGTGTTAGTGTTGAAAAACCACTTTTCGCACTTGTGTTAGTGTTGAAAAACCACTTTTCGCACTTGTGTTGGTACAGGAAACCACTTTTGAACCTGTATTAGTGTGGAAAAAACACTTTTCGCACTTGTGTTAGTGTTGAAAAACCACTTTTCGCACTTGTGTTAGTGTTGAAAAACCACTTTTCGCACTTGTGTTGGTGCAGGAAACCACTTTTGCACTTGTATTAGTGTTGAAAAACCACTTTTCGCACTTGTGTTAGTGTTGAAAAACCACTTTTCGCACTTGTGTTAGTGTTGAAAAACCACTTTTCGCACTTGTGTTGGTGCAGGAAACCACTTTTGCACTTGTATTAGTGTGGAAAAAACACTTTTCGCACTTGTGTTAGTGTTGAAATACCACTTTTCGCACTTGTGTTAGTGATGAAAAACCACTTTTCGCACTTGTGCTGGTGCAGGAAACCACTTTTGCACTTGTATTAGTGTGGAAAAAACACTTTTTGCACTTGTGATAGTGTTGAAAAACCACTTTTCGCACTTGTGTTAGTGTTGAAAAACCACTTTTCGCACTTGTGTTGGTGCAGGAAACCACTTTTGCACTTGTATTAGTGTGGAAAAACCACTTTTCGCACTTGTGTTAGTGTTGAAAAACCATTTTTCGCACTTGTGTTAGTGTTGAAAAACCACTTTTTGCACTTCTGTTAGTGTTGAAAAACCACTTTTCGCACTTGTGTTGGTGCAGGAAACCACTTTTGCACTTGTATTATTGTGGAAAAAACACTTTTTGCACTTGTGATAGTGTTGAAAAACCACTTTTCGTACTTGTGTTAGTGTTGAAAAACCACTTTTCGCTCCTGTGTTAGTGTTGAAAAACCACTTTTCGCACTTGTGTTGGTGTAGGAAACCACTTTTGCACTTGTATTAGTGTGGAAAAAACACTTTTCGCACTTGTGTTAGTGTTGAAAAACCACTTTTCGCACTTGTGTTAGTGTTGAAAAACCACTTTTCGCACTTGTGTTGGTGCAGGAAACCACTTTTGCACTTGTATTAGTGTGGAAAAACCACTTTTCGCACTTGTGTTAGTGTTGAAAAACCACTTTTCGCACTTGTGTTAGTGTTGAAAAACCACTTTTCGCACTTGTGTTAGTGTTGAAAAACCACTTTTCGCACTTGTGTTGGTGCAGGAAACCACTTTTGCACTTGTATTAGTGTGGAAAAAACACTTTTCGCACTTGTGTTAGTGTTGAAATACCACTTTTCGCACTTGTGTTAGTGTTGAAAAACCACTTTTCGCACTTGTGTTGGTGCAGGAAACCACTTTTGCACTTGTATTAGTGTGGAAAAAACACTTTTTGCACTTGTGATAGTATTGAAAAACCACTTTTCGCACTTGTGTTAGTGTTGAAAAAGCACTTTTCGCACTTGTGTTGGTGCAGGAAACCACTTTTGCACTTGTATTAGTGTGGAAAAACCACTTTTCGCACTTGTGTTAGTGTTGAAAAACCACTTTTCGCACTTGTGTTAGTGTTGAAAAAACACTTTTCGCACTTGTGTTAGTGTTGAAAAACCACTTTTCGCACTTGTGTTAGTGTTGAAAAACCACTTTTCGCACTTGTGTTAGTGTTGAAAAACGACTTTTTGCACTTGTGTTAGTGTTGAAAAACCACTTTTCGCACTTGTGTTAGTGATGAAAAACCACTTTTCGCACTTGTGCTGGTGCAGGAAACCACTTTTGCATTTGTATTAGTGTGGAAAAACCACTTTTCGCACTTGTGTTAGTGTTGAAAAACCACTTTTCGCACTTGTGTTGGTGCAGGAAACCACTTTTGCACTTGTATTAGTGTGGAAAAACCACTTTTCGCACTTGTGTTAGTGTTGAAAAACCATTTTTCGCACTTGTGTTAGTGTTGAAAAACCACTTTTTGCACTTCTGTTAGTGTTGAAAAACCACTTTTCGCACTTGTGTTGGTGCAGGAAACCACTTTTGCACTTGTATTAGTGTGGAAAAAACACTTTTTGCACTTGTGATAGTGTTGAAAAACCACTTTTCGCACTTGTGTTAGTGTTGAAAAACCACTTTTCGCACTTGTGTTGGTGCAGGAAACCACTTTTGCACTTGTATTAGTGTGGAAAAACCACTTTTCGTACTTGTGTTAGTGTTGAAAAACCACTTTTCGCAATTGTGTTAGTGTTGAAAAACACTTTTCGCACTTGTGTTAGTGTTGAAAAACCACTTTTCGCACTTGTGTTAGTGTTGAAAAACCACTTTTCGCACTTGTGTTAATGTTGAAAAACCACTTTTCGCACTTGTGTTAGTGTCGAAAAACCACTTTTCGCACTTGTGTTAGTGTCGAAAAACCACTTTTCGCACTTGTGTTAGTGTTGAAAAACCACTTTTCGCACTTGTGTTGGTGCAGGAAACCACTTTTGCACTTGTATTAGTGTGGAAAAAACACTTTTTGCACTTGTGATAGTGTTGAAAAACCACGTTTCGCACTTGTGTTAGTGTTGAAAAACCACTTTTCGCACTTGTGTTAGTGTTGAAAAACCACTTTTCGCACTTGTGTTAGTGTTGAAAAACCACTTTTCGCACTTGTGTTAGTGCAGGAAACCACTTTTGCACTTGTATTAGTGTGGAAAAACCACTTTTCGCACTTGTGTTAGTGTTGAAAAACCACTTTTCGCACTTGTGTTAGTGTTGAAAAACCACTTTTCGCACTTGTGTTAGTGTTGAAAAACCACTTTTCGCACTTGTGTTGGTACAGGAAACCACTTTTGAACTTGTATTAGTGTGGAAAAAACACTTTTCGCACTTGTGTTAGTGTTGAAAAACCACTTTTCGCACTTGTGTTAGTGTTGAAAAACCACTTTTCGCACTTGTGTTGGTGCAGGAAACCACTTTTGCACTTGTATTAGTGTGGAAAAAAACACTTTTTGCACTTGTGATAGTGTTGAAAAACCACTTTTCGCACTTGTGTTAGTGTTGAAAAACCACTTTTCGCACTTGTGTTGGTGCAGGAAACCACTTTTGCACTTGTATTAGTGTGGAAAAACCACGTTTCGCACTTGTATTAGTGTGGTAAAACACTTTTCGCACTTGTGTTAGTGTTGAAAAACCACTTTTCGCACTTGTGTTAGTGTTGAAAAACCACTTTTCGCACTCGTGTTGGTGCAGGAAACCACTTTTGCACTTGTATTAGTGTGGAAAAAACACTTTTCGCACTTGTGTTAGTGTTGAAAAACCACTTTTCGCACTTGTGTTAGAGTTGAAAACCACTTTTCGCACTTGTGTTGGTGCAGGAAACCACTTTTGCACTTGTATTAGTGTGGAAAAAACACTTTTTGCACTTGTGATAGTGTTGAAAAACCACTTTTTGCACTTGTGTTAGTTTTGAAAAACCACTTTTCGCACTTGTGTTGGTGCAGAAAACCACTTTTGCACTTGTATTAGTGTGGAAAAACCACTTTTCGCACTTGTGTTAGCGTTGAAAATCCACTTTTCGCACTTGTGTTATTGTTGAAAAATCACTTTTCGCACTTGTGTTCGTGTTGAAAAACCACTTTTCGCACTTGTGTTGGTGCAGGGAACCACTTTTGCACTTGTATTAGTGTGGAAAAAACACTTTTCGCACTTGTGTTAGTGTTGAAAAACCACTTTTCGCACTTGTGTTAGTGTTGAAAAACCACTTTTCGCACTTGTGTTGGTGCAGGAAACCACTTTTGCACTTGTATTAGTGTGGAAAAACCACTTTTCGCACTTGTGTTGGTGCAGGAAACCACTTTTGCACTTGTATTAGTGTGGAAAAACCACTTTTCGCACTTGTGTTAGTGTTGAAAAACCACTTTTCGCACTTGTGTTAGTGTTGAAAAACCACTTTTCGCACTTGTGTTGGTGCAGGAAACCACTTTTGCACTTGTACTAGTGTGGAAAAAACACTTTTTGCACTTGTGATAGTGTTGAAAAACCACTTTTCGCACTTGTGTTAGTGTTGAAAAACCACTTTTCGCACTTGTGTTGGTGCAGGAAACCACTTTTGCACTTGTATTAGTGTGGAAAAACCACTTTTCGCACTTGTGTTAGTGTTGAAAAACCACTTTTCGCACTTGTGTTAGTGTTGAAAAACCACTTTTCGCACTTGTTGGTGCAGGAAACCACTTTTGCACTTGTATTAGTGTGGAAAAAACACTTTTCGCACTTGTGTTAGTGTTGAAAAACCACTTTTCGCACTTGTGTTAGTGTTGAAAAACCACTTTTCGCACTAGTGTTGGTGCAGGAAACCACTTTTGCACTTGTATTAGTGTGGAAAAACCACTTTTCGCACTTGTGTTAGTGTTGAAAAACCACTTTTCGCACTTGTGTTAGTGTGAAAAAACCACTTTTCGCACTTGTGTTAGTGTTGAAAAACCACTTTTCGCACTTGTGTTGGTGCAGGAAACCACTTTTGCACTTGTATTAGTGTGGAAAAACCACTTTTCGCACTTGTGTTAGTGTTGAAAAACCATTTTTCGCACTTGTGTTAGTGTTGAAAAACCACTTTTGCACTTCTGTTAGTGTTGAAAAACCACTTTTCGCACTTGTGTTGGTGCAGGAAACCACTTTTGCACTTGTATTATTGTGGAAAAAACACTTTTTGCACTTGTGATAGTGTTGAAAAACCACTTTTCGTACTTGTGTTAGTGTTGAAAAACCACTTTTCGCTCTTGTGTTAGTGTTGAAAAACCACTTTTCGCACTTGTGTTGGTGTAGGAAACCACTTTTGCACTTGTATTAGTGTGGAAAAAACACTTTTCGCACTTGTGTTAGTGTTGAAAAACCACTTTTCGCACTTGTGTTAGTGTTGAAAAACCACTTTTCGCACTTGTGTTGGTGCAGGAAACCACTTTTGCACTTGTATTAGTGTGGAAAAACCCACTTTTCGCACTTGTGTTAGTGTTGAAAAACCACTTTTCGCACTTGTGTTAGTGTTGAAAAACCACTTTTCGCACTTGTGTTAGTGTTGAAAAACCACTTTTCGCACTTGTGTTGGTGCAGGAAACCACTTTTGCACTTGTATTAGTGTGGAAAAAACACTTTTCGCACTTGTGTTAGTGTTGAAAAACCACTTTCGCACTTGTGTTAGTGTTGAAAAACCACTTTTCGCACTTGTGTTGGTGCAGGAAACCACTTTTGCACTTGTATTAGTGTGGAAAAAAACACTTTTCGCACTTGTGTTAGTGTTGAAATACCACTTTTCGCACTTGTGTTAGTGTTGAAAAACCACTTTTCGCACTTGTGTTGGTGCAGGAAACCACTTTTGCACTTGTATTAGTGTGGAAAAAACACTTTTTGCACTTGTGATAGTATTGAAAAACCACTTTTCGCACTTGTGTTAGTGTTGAAAAAGCACTTTTTCGCACTTGTGTTGGTGCAGGAAACCACTTTTGCACTTGTATTAGTGTGGAAAAACCACTTTTCGCACTTGTGTTAGTGTTGAAAAACCACTTTTCGCACTTGTGTTAGTGTTGAAAAACCACTTTTCGCACTTGTGTTAGTGTTGAAAAACCACTTTTCGCACTTGTGTTAGTGTTGAAAAACCACTTTTCGCACTTGTGTTAGTGTTGAAAAACGACTTTTTGCACTTGTGTTAGTGTTGAAAAACCACTTTTCGCACTTGTGTTAGTGATGAAAAACCACTTTTCGCACTTGTGCTGGTGCAGGAAACCACTTTTGCATTTGTATTAGTGTGGAAACAACACTTTTTGCACTTGTGATAGTGTTGAAAAACCACTTTTCGCACTTGTGTTAGTGTTGAAAAACCACTTTTCGCACTTGTGTTGGTGCAGGAAACCACTTTTGCACTTGTATTAGTGTGGAAAAACCACTTTTCGCACTTGTGTTAGTGTTGAAAAACCATTTTTCGCACTTGTGTTAGTGTTGAAAAACCACTTTTTGCACTTCTGTTAGTGTTGAAAAACCACTTTTCGCACTTGTGTTGGTGCAGGAAACCACTTTTGCACTTGTATTAGTGTGGAAAAAACACTTTTTGCACTTGTGATAGTGTTGAAAAACCACTTTTCGCACTTGTGTTAGTGTTGAAAAACCACTTTTCGCACTTGTGTTGGTGCAGGAAACCACTTTTGCACTTGTATTAGTGTGGAAAAACCACTTTTCGTACTTGTGTTAGTGTTGAAAAACCACTTTTCGCAATTGTGTTAGTGTTGAAAAACACTTTTCGCACTTGTGTTAGTGTTGAAAAACCACTTTTCGCACTTGTGTTAGTGTTGAAAAACCACTTTTCGCACTTGTGTTCATGTTGAAAAACCACTTTTCGCACTTGTGTTAGTGTCGAAAAAACCACTTTTCGCACTTGTGTTAGTGTTGAAAAACCACTTTTCGCACTTGTGTTGGTGCAGGAAACCACTTTTGCACTTGTATTAGTGTGGAAAAAACACTTTTTGCACTTGTGATAGTGTTGAAAAACCACGTTTCGCACTTGTGTTAGTGTTGAAAAACCACTTTTCGCACTTGTGTTAGTGTTGAAAAACCACTTTTTCGCACTTGTGTTAGTGTTGAAAAACCACTTTTCGCACTTGTGTTTAGTGCAGGAAACCACTTTTGCACTTGTATTAGTGTGGAAAAACCACTTTTCGCACTTGTGTTAGTGTTGAAAAACCACTTTTCGCACTTGTGTTAGTGTTGAAAAACCACTTTTCGCACTTGTGTTAGTGTTGAAAAACCACTTTTCGCACTTGTGTTGGTACAGGAAACCACTTTTGAACTTGTATTAGTGTGGAAAAAACACTTTTCGCACTTGTGTTAGTGTTGAAAAACCACTTTTCGCACTTGTGTTAGTGTTGAAAAACCACTTTTCGCACTTGTGTTGGTGCAGGAAACCACTTTTGCACTTGTATTAGTGTGGAAAAAACACTTTTTGCACTTGTGATAGTGTTGAAAAACCACTTTTCGCACTTGTGTTAGTGTTGAAAAACCACTTTTCGCACTTGTGTTGGTGCAGGAAACCACTTTTGCACTTGTATTAGTGTGGAAAAACCACGTTTCGCACTTGTATTAGTGTGGTAAAACACTTTTCGCACTTGTGTTAGTGTTGAAAAACCACTTTTCGCACTTGTGTTAGTGTTGAAAAACCACTTTTCGCACTCGTGTTGGTGCAGGAAACCACTTTTGCACTTGTATTAGTGTGGAAAAAACACTTTTCGCACTTGTGTTAGTGTTGAAAAACCACTTTTCGCACTTGTGTTAGAGTTGAAAAACCACTTTTCGCACTTGTGTTGGTGCAGGAAACCACTTTTGCACTTGTATTAGTGTGGAAAAAACACTTTTTGCACTTGTGATAGTGTTGAAAAACCACTTTTTGCACTTGTGTTAGTTTTGAAAAACCACTTTTCGCACTTGTGTTGGTGCAGAAAACCACTTTTGCACTTGTATTAGTGTGGAAAAACCACTTTTCGCACTTGTGTTAGCGTTGAAAATCCACTTTTCGCACTTGTGTTATTGTTGAAAAATCACTTTTCGCACTTGTGTTCGTGTTGAAAAACCACTTTTCGCACTTGTGTTGGTGCAGGGAACCACTTTTGCACTTGTATTAGTGTGGAAAAAACACTTTTCGCACTTGTGTTAGTGTTGAAAAACCACTTTTCGCACTTGTGTTAGTGTTGAAAAACCACTTTTCGCACTTGTGTTGGTGCAGGAAACCACTTTTGCACTTGTATTAGTGTGGAAAAACCACTTTTCGCACTTGTGTTGGTGCAGGAAACCACTTTTGCACTTGTATTAGTGTGGAAAAACCACTTTTCGCACTTGTGTTAGTGTTGAAAAACCACTTTTCGCACTTGTGTTAGTGTTGAAAAACCACTTTTCGCACTTGTGTTGGTGCAGGAAACCACTTTTGCACTTGTACTAGTGTGGAAAAAACACTTTTTGCACTTGTGATAGTGTTGAAAAACCACTTTTCGCACTTGTGTTAGTGTTGAAAAACCACTTTTCGCACTTGTGTTGGTGCAGGAAACCACTTTTGCACTTGTATTAGTGTGGAAAAACCACTTTTCGCACTTGTGTTAGTGTTGAAAAACCACTTTTCGCACTTGTGTTAGTGTTGAAAAACCACTTTTCGCACTTGTGTTGGTGCAGGAAACCACTTTTGCACTTGTACTAGTGTGGAAAAAACACTTTTTGCACTTGTGATAGTGTTGAAAAACCACTCTTCGCACTTGTGATAGTGTTGAAAAACCACTTTTCGCACTTGTGTTAGTGTTGAAAAACCACTTTTCGCACTTGTGTTGGTGCAGGAAACCACTTTTGCACTTGTATTAGTGTGGAAAAACCACGTTTCGCACTTGTATTAGTGTGGTAAAACACTTTTCGCACTTGTGTTAGTGTTGAAAAACCACTTTTCGCACTTGTGTTAGTGTTGAAAAACCACTTTTCGCACTCGTGTTGGTGCAGGAAACCACTTTTGCACTTGTATTAGTGTGGAAAAAACACTTTTCGCACTTGTGTTAGTGTTGAAAAACCACTTTTCGCACTTGTGTTAGAGTTGAAAAACCACTTTTCGCACTTGTGTTGGTGCAGGAAACCACTTTTGCACTTGTATTAGTGTGGAAAAAACACTTTTTGCACTTGTGATAGTGTTGAAAAACCACTTTTTGCACTTGTGTTAGTTTTGAAAAACCACTTTTCGCACTTGTGTTGGTGCAGAAAACCACTTTTGCACTTGTATTAGTGTGGAAAAACCACTTTTCGCACTTGTGTTAGCGTTGAAAATCCACTTTTCGCACTTGTGTTATTGTTGAAAAATCACTTTTCGCACTTGTGTTCGTGTTGAAAAACCACTTTTCGCACTTGTGTTGGTGCAGGGAACCACTTTTGCACTTGTATTAGTGTGGAAAAAACACTTTTCGCACTTGTGTTAGTGTTGAAAAACCACTTTTCGCACTTGTGTTAGTGTTGAAAAACCACTTTTCGCACTTGTGTTGGTGCAGGAAACCACTTTTGCACTTGTATTAGTGTGGAAAAACCACTTTTCGCACTTGTGTTGGTGCAGGAAACCACTTTTGCACTTGTATTAGTGTGGAAAAACCACTTTTCGCACTTGTGTTAGTGTTGAAAAACCACTTTTCGCACTTGTGTTAGTGTTGAAAAACCACTTTTCGCACTTGTGTTGGTGCAGGAAACCACTTTTGCACTTGTACTAGTGTGGAAAAAACACTTTTTGCACTTGTGATAGTGTTGAAAAACCACTTTTCGCACTTGTGTTAGTGTTGAAAAACCACTTTTCGCACTTGTGTTGGTGCAGGAAACCACTTTTGCACTTGTATTAGTGTGGAAAAACCACTTTTCGCACTTGTGTTAGTGTTGAAAAACCACTTTTCGCACTTGTGTTAGTGTTGAAAAACCACTTTTCGCACTTGTTGGTGCAGGAAACCACTTTTGCACTTGTATTAGTGTGGAAAAAACACTTTTCGCACTTGTGTTAGTGTTGAAAAACCACTTTTCGCACTTGTGTTAGTGTTGAAAAACCACTTTTCGCACTAGTGTTGGTGCAGGAAACCACTTTTGCACTTGTATTAGTGTGGAAAAACCACTTTTCGCACTTGTGTTAGTGTTGAAAAACCACTTTTCGCACTTGTGTTAGTGTGAAAAAACCACTTTTCGCACTTGTGTTAGTGTTGAAAAACCACTTTTCGCACTTGTGTTGGTGCAGGAAACCACTTTTGCACTTGTATTAGTGTGGAAAAAACACTTTTCGCACTTGTGTTAGTGTTGAAAAACCACTTTTCGCACTTGTGTTAGTGTTGAAAAACCACTTTTCGCACTTGTGTTGGTGCAGGAAACCACTTTTGCACTTGTATTAGTGTGGAAAAAACACTTTTTGCACTTGTGATAGTGTTGAAAAACCACTTTTCGCACTTGTGTTAGTGTTGAAAAACCACTTTTCGCACTCGTGTTGGTGCAGGAAACCACTTTTGCACTTGTATTAGTGTGGAAAAACCACTTTTCGTACTTGTGTTAGTGTTGAAAAACCACTTTTCGCAATTGTGTTAGTGTTGAAAAACCACTTTTCGCACTTGTGTTAGTGTTGAAATACCACTTTTCGCACTTGTGTTAGTGTTGAAAAACCACTTTTCGCACTTGTGTTGGTGCAGGAAACCACTTTTGCACTTGTATTAGTGTGGAAAAAACACTTTTTGCACTTGTGATAGTATTGAAAAACCACTTTTCGCACTTGTGTTATTGTTGAAAAACCACTTTTCGCACTTGTGTTGGTGCAGGAAACCACTTTTGCACTTGTATTAGTGTGGAAAAACCACTTTTCGCACTTGTGTTAGTGTTGAAAAACCACTTTTCGCACTTGTGTTAGTGTTGAAAAACCACTTTTCGCACTTGTGTTAGTGTTGAAAAACCACTTTTCGCACTTGTGTTAGTGTTGAAAAACCACTTTTCGCACTTGTGTTAGTGTTGAAAAACGACTTTTTGCACTTGTGTTGGTGCAGGAAACCACTTTTGCACTTGTATTAGTGTGGAAAAAACACTTTTTGCACTTGTGATAGTGTTGAAAAACCACGTTTCGCACTTGTGTTAGTGTTGAAAAACCACTTTTCGCACTTGTGTTAGTGTTGAAAAACCACTTTTCGCACTTGTGTTAGTGTTGAAAAACCACTTTTCGCACTTGTGTTAGTGCAGGAAACCACTTTTGCACTTGTATTAGTGTGGAAAAACCACTTTTCGCACTTGTGTTAGTGTTGAAAAACCACTTTTCGCACTTGTGTTAGTGTTGAAAAACCACTTTTCGCACTTGTGTTAGTGTTGAAAAACCACTTTTCGCACTTGTGTTGGTACAGGAAACCACTTTTGAACTTGTATTAGTGTGGAAAAAACACTTTTCGCACTTGTGTTAGTGTTGAAAAACCACTTTTCGCACTTGTGTTGGTGCAGGAAACCACTTTTGCACTTGTATTAGTGTGGAAAAAACACTTTTTGCACTTGTGATAGTGTTGAAAAACCACTTTTCGCACTTGTGTTAGTGTTGAAAAACCACTTTTCGCACTTGTGTTGGTGCAGGAAACCACTTTTGCACTTGTATTAGTGTGGAAAAACCACGTTTCGCACTTGTATTAGTGTGGAAAAACACTTTTCGCACTTGTGTTAGTGTTGAAAAACCACTTTTCGCACTTGTGTTAGTGTTGAAAAACCACTTTTCGCACTCGTGTTGGTGCAGGAAACCACTTTTGCACTTGTATTAGTGTGGAAAAAACACTTTTCGCACTTGTGTTAGTGTTGAAAAACCACTTTTCGCACTTGTGTTAGAGTGGAAAAACCACTTTTCGCACTTGTGTTGGTGCAGGAAACCACTTTTGCACTTGTATTAGTGTGGAAAAAACACTTTTTGCACTTGTGATAGTGTTGAAAAACCACTTTTTGCACTTGTGTTAGTTTTGAAAAACCACTTTTCGCACTTGTGTTGGTGCAGAAAACCACTTTTGCACTTGTATTAGTGTGGAAAAACCACTTTTCGCACTTGTGTTAGCGTTGAAAATCCACTTTTCGCACTTGTGTTAGTGTTGAAAAATCACTTTTCGCACTTGTGTTAGTGTTGAAAAACCACTTTTCGCACTTGTGTTGGTGCAGGGAACCACTTTTGCACTTGTATTAGTGTGGAAAAAACACTTTTCGCACTTGTGTTAGTGTTGAAAAACCACTTTTCGCACTTGTGTTAGTGTTGAAAAACCACTTTTCGCACTTGTGTTGGTGCAGGAAACCACTTTTGCACTTGTATTAGTGTGGAAAAACCACTTTTCGCACTTGTGTTGGTGCAGGAAACCACTTTTGCACTTGTATTAGTGTGGAAAAACCACTTTTCGCACTTGTGTTAGTGTTGAAAAACCACTTTTCGCACTTGTGTTAGTGTTGAAAAACCACTTTTCGCACTTGTGTTGGTGCAGGAAACCACTTTTGCACTTGTATTAGTGTGGAAAAAACACTTTTTGCACTTGTGATAGTGTTGAAAAACCACTTTTCGCACTTGTGTTAGTGTTGAAAAACCACTTTTCGCACTTGTGTTGGTGCAGGAAACCACTTTTGCACTTGTATTAGTGTGGAAAAACCACTTTTCGCACTTGTGTTAGTGTTGAAAAACCACTTTTCGCACTTGTGTTAGTGTTGAAAAACCACTTTTCGCACTTGTTGGTGCAGGAAACCACTTTTGCACTTGTATTAGTGTGGAAAAACACTTTTCGCACTTGTGTTAGTGTTGAAAAACCACTTTTCGCACTTGTGTTAGTGTTGAAAAACCACTTTTCGCACTAGTGTTGGTGCAGGAAACCACTTTTGCACTTGTATTAGTGTGGAAAAACCACTTTTCGCACTTGTGTTAGTGTTGAAAAACCACTTTTCGCACTTGTGTTAGTGTGAAAAAACCACTTTTCGCACTTGTGTTAGTGTTGAAAAACCACTTTTCGCATTTGTGTTGGTGCAGGAAACCACTTTTGCACTTGTATTAGTGTGGAAAAAACACTTTTCGCACTTGTGTTAGTATTGAAAAACCACTTTTCGCACTTGTGTTAGTGTTGAAAAACCACTTTTCGCACTTGTGTTGGTGCAGGAAACCACTTTTGCACTTGTATTAGTGTGGAAAAAACACTTTTTGCACTTGTGATAGTGTTGAAAAACCACTTTTCGCACTTGTGTTAGTGTTGAAAAACCACTTTTCGCACTCGTGTTGGTGCAGGAAACCACTTTTGCACTTGTATTAGTGTGGAAAAACCACTTTTCGTACTTGTGTTAGTGTTGAAAAACCACTTTTCGCAATTGTGTTAGTGTTGAAAAACCACTTTTCGCACTTGTGTTAGTGTTGAAATACCACTTTTCGCACTTGTGTTAGTGTTGAAAAACCACTTTTCGCACTTGTGTTGGTGCAGGAAACCACTTTTGCACTTGTATTAGTGTGGAAAAAACACTTTTTTCACTTGTGATAGTATTGAAAAACCACTTTTTGCACTTGTGTTAGTGTTGAAAAACCACTTTTCGCACTTGTGTTGGTGCAGGAAACCACTTTTGCACTTGTATTAGTGTGGAAAAACCACTTTTCGCACTTGTGTTAGTGTTGAAAAACCACTTTTCGCACTTGTGTTAGTGTTGAAAAACCACTTTTCGCACTTGTGTTAGTGTTGAAAAACCACTTTTCGCACTTGTGTTAGTGTTGAAAAACCACTTTTCGCACTTGTGTTAGTGTTGAAAAACGACTTTTTGCACTTGTGTTAGTGTTGAAAAACCACTTTTCGCACTTGTGTTAGTGATGAAAAACCACTTTTCGCACTTGTGCTGGTGCAGGAAACCACTTTTGCACTTGTATTAGTGTGGAAAAAACACTTTTTGCACTTGTGATAGTGTTGAAAAACCACTTTTCGCACTTGTGTTAGTGTTGAAAAACCACTTTTCGCACTTGTGTTGGTGCAGGAAACCACTTTTGCACTTGTATTAGTGTGGAAAAACCACTTTTCGCACTTGTGTTAGTGTTGAAAAACCATTTTTCGCACTTGTGTTAGTGTTGAAAAACCACTTTTTGCACTTCTGTTAGTGTTGAAAAACCACTTTTCGCACTTGTGTTGGTGCAGGAAACCACTTTTGCACTTGTATTAGTGTGGAAAAAACACTTTTTGCACTTGTGATAGTGTTGAAAAACCACTTTTCGCACTTGTGTTAGTGTTGAAAAGCCACTTTTCGCACTTGTGTTGGTGCAGGAAACCACTTTTGCACTTGTATTAGTGTGGAAAAACCACTTTTCGTACTTGTGTTAGTGTTGAAAAACCACTTTTCGCAATTGTGTTAGTGTTGAAAAACACTTTTCGCACTTGTGTTAGTGTTGAAAAACCACTTTTCGCACTTGTGTTAGTGTTGAAAAACCACTTTTCGCACTTGTGTTAGTGTTGAAAAACCACTTTTCGCACTTGTGTTAGTGTTGAAAAACCACTTTTCGCACTTGTGTTAATGTTGAAAAACCACTTTTCGCACTTGTGATAGTGTTGAAAAACCACTTTTTGCACTTGTGTTAGTTTTGAAAAACCACTTTTCGCACTTGTGTTGGTGCAGAAAACCACTTTTGCACTTGTATTAGTGTGGAAAAACCACTTTTCGCACTTGTGTTAGCGTTGAAAATCCACTTTTCGCACTTGTGTTAGTGTTGAAAAATCACTTTTCGCACTTGTGTTAGTGTTGAAAAACCACTTTCCGCACTTGTGTTGGTGCAGGGAACCACTTTTGCACTTGTATTAGTGTGGAAAAAACACTTTTCGCACTTGTGTTAGTGTTGAAAAACCACTTTTCGCACTTGTGTTAGTGTTGAAAAACCACTTTTCGCACTTGTGTTGGTGCAGGAAACCACTTTTGCACTTGTATTAGTGTGGAAAAACCACTTTTCGCACTTGTGTTGGTGCAGGAAACCACTTTTGCACTTGTATTAGTGTGGAAAAACCACTTTTCGCACTTGTGTTAGTGTTGAAAAACCACTTTTCGCACTTGTGTTAGTGTTGAAAAACCACTTTTCGCACTTGTGTTGGTGCAGGAAACCACTTTTGCACTTGTATTAGTGTGGAAAAAACACTTTTTGCACTTGTGATAGTGTTGAAAAACCACTTTTCGCACTTGTGTTAGTGTTGAAAAACCACTTTTCGCACTTGTGTTGGTGCAGGAAACCACTTTTGCACTTGTATTAGTGTGGAAAAACCACTTTTCGCACTTGTGTTAGTGTTGAAAAACCACTTTTCGCACTTGTGTTAGTGTTGAAAAACCACTTTTCGCACTTGTTGGTGCAGGAAACCACTTTTGCACTTGTATTAGTGTGGAAAAACACTTTTCGCACTTGTGTTAGTGTTGAAAAACCACTTTTCGCACTTGTGTTAGTGTTGAAAAACCACTTTTCGCACTAGTGTTGGTGCAGGAAACCACTTTTGCACTTGTATTAGTGTGGAAAAACCACTTTTCGCACTTGTGTTAGTGTTGAAAAACCACTTTTCGCACTTGTGTTAGTGTGAAAAAACCACTTTTCGCACTTGTGTTAGTGTTGAAAAACCACTTTTCGCACTTGTGTTGGTGCAGGAAACCACTTTTGCACTTGTATTAGTGTGGAAAAAACACTTTTCGCACTTGTGTTAGTATTGAAAAACCACTTTTCGCACTTGTGTTAGTGTTGAAAAACCACTTTTCGCACTTGTGTTGGTGCAGGAAACCACTTTTGCACTTGTATTAGTGTGGAAAAAACACTTTTTGCACTTGTGATAGTGTTGAAAAACCACTTTTCGCACTTGTGTTAGTGTTGAAAAACCACTTTTCGCACTCGTGTTGGTGCAGGAAACCACTTTTGCACTTGTATTAGTGTGGAAAAACCACTTTTCGTACTTGTGTTAGTGTTGAAAAACCACTTTTCGCAATTGTGTTAGTGTTGAAAAACCACTTTTCGCACTTGTGTTAGTGTTGAAATACCACTTTTCGCACTTGTGTTAGTGTTGAAAAACCACTTTTCGCACTTGTGTTGGTGCAGGAAACCACTTTTGCACTTGTATTAGTGTGGAAAAAACACTTTTTGCACTTGTGATAGTATTGAAAAACCACTTTTTGCACTTGTGTTAGTGTTGAAAAACCACTTTTCGCACTTGTGTTGGTGCAGGAAACCACTTTTGCACTTGTATTAGTGTGGAAAAACCACTTTTCGCACTTGTGTTAGTGTTGAAAAACCACTTTTCGCACTTGTGTTAGTGTTGAAAAACCACTTTTCGCACTTGTGTTAGTGTTGAAAAACCACTTTTCGCACTTGTGTTAGTGTTGAAAAACCACTTTTCGCACTTGTGTTAGTGTTGAAAAACGACTTTTTGCACTTGTGTTAGTGTTGAAAAACCACTTTTCGCACTTGTGTTAGTGATGAAAAACCACTTTTCGCACTTGTGCTGGTGCAGGAAACCACTTTTGCACTTGTATTAGTGTGGAAAAAACACTTTTTGCACTTGTGATAGTGTTGAAAAACCACTTTTCGCACTTGTGTTAGTGTTGAAAAACCACTTTTCGCACTTGTGTTGGTGCAGGAAACCACTTTTGCACTTGTATTAGTGTGGAAAAACCACTTTTCGCACTTGTGTTAGTGTTGAAAAACCATTTTTCGCACTTGTGTTAGTGTTGAAAAACCACTTTTTGCACTTCTGTTAGTGTTGAAAAACCACTTTTCGCACTTGTGTTGGTGCAGGAAACCACTTTTGCACTTGTATAAGTGTGGAAAAAACACTTTTTGCACTTGTGATAGTGTTGAAAAACCACTTTTCGCACTTGTGTTAGTGTTGAAAAACCACTTTTCGCACTAGTGTTGGTGCAGGAAACCACTTTTGCACTTGTATTAGTGTGGAAAAACCACTTTTCGCACTTGTGTTAGTGTTGAAAAACCACTTTTCGCACTTGTGTTAGTGTGAAAAAACCACTTTTCGCACTTGTGTTAGTGTTGAAAAACCACTTTTCGCACTTGTGTTGGTGCAGGAAACCACTTTTGCACTTGTATTAGTGTGGAAAAAACACTTTTCGCACTTGTGTTAGTATTGAAAAACCACTTTTCGCACTTGTGTTAGTGTTGAAAAACCACTTTTCGCACTTGTGTTGGTGCAGGAAACCACTTTTGCACTTGTATTAGTGTGGAAAAAACACTTTTTGCACTTGTGATAGTGTTGAAAAACCACTTTTCGCACTTGTGTTAGTGTTGAAAAACCACTTTTCGCACTCGTGTTGGTGCAGGAAACCACTTTTGCACTTGTATTAGTGTGGAAAAACCACTTTTCGTACTTGTGTTAGTGTTGAAAAACCACTTTTCGCAATTGTGTTAGTGTTGAAAAACCACTTTTCGCACTTGTGTTAGTGTTGAAATACCACTTTTCGCACTTGTGTTAGTGTTGAAAAACCACTTTTCGCACTTGTGTTGGTGCAGGAAACCACTTTTGCACTTGTATTAGTGTGGAAAAAACACTTTTTGCACTTGTGATAGTATTGAAAAACCACTTTTTGCACTTGTGTTAGTGTTGAAAAACCACTTTTCGCACTTGTGTTGGTGCAGGAAACCACTTTTGCACTTGTATTAGTGTGGAAAAACCACTTTTCGCACTTGTGTTAGTGTTGAAAAACCACTTTTCGCACTTGTGTTAGTGTTGAAAAACCACTTTTCGCACTTGTGTTAGTGTTGAAAAACCACTTTTCGCACTTGTGTTAGTGTTGAAAAACCACTTTTCGCACTTGTGTTAGTGTTGAAAAACGACTTTTTGCACTTGTGTTAGTGTTGAAAAACCACTTTTCGCACTTGTGTTAGTGATGAAAAACCACTTTTCGCACTTGTGCTGGTGCAGGAAACCACTTTTGCACTTGTATTAGTGTGGAAAAAACACTTTTTGCACTTGTGATAGTGTTGAAAAACCACTTTTCGCACTTGTGTTAGTGTTGAAAAACCACTTTTCGCACTTGTGTTGGTGCAGGAAACCACTTTTGCACTTGTATTAGTGTGGAAAAACCACTTTTCGCACTTGTGTTAGTGTTGAAAAGCCATTTTTCGCACTTGTGTTAGTGTTGAAAAACCACTTTTTGCACTTCTGTTAGTGTTGAAAAACCACTTTTCGCACTTGTGTTGGTGCAGGAAACCACTTTTGCACTTGTATTAGTGTGGAAAAAACACTTTTTGCACTTGTGATAGTGTTGAAAAACCACTTTTCGCACTTGTGTTAGTGTTGAAAAGCCACTTTTCGCACTTGTGTTGGTGCAGGAAACCACTTTTGCACTTGTATTAGTGTGGAAAAACCACTTTTCGTACTTGTGTTAGTGTTGAAAAACCACTTTTCGCAATTGTGTTAGTGTTGAAAAACACTTTTCGCACTTGTGTTAGTGTTGAAAAACCACTTTTCGCACTTGTATTAGTGTGGAAAAAACACTTTTCGCACTTGTGTTAGTGTTGAAAAACCACTTTTCGCACTTGTGTTGGTGCAGGAAACCACTTTTGCACTTGTATTAGTGTGGAAAAAACACTTTTTGCACTTGTGATAGTGTTGAAAAACCACTTTTCGCACTTGTGTTAGTGTTGAAAAACCACTTTTCGCACTTGTGTTGGTGCAGGAAACCACTTTTGCACTTGTATTAGTGTGGAAAAACCACGTTTCGCACTTGTATTAGTGTGGTAAAACACTTTTCGCACTTGTGTTAGTGTTGAAAAACCACTTTTCGCACTTGTGTTAGTGTTGAAAAACCACTTTTCGCACTCGTGTTGGTGCAGGAAACCACTTTTGCACTTGTATTAGTGTGGAAAAAACACTTTTCGCACTTGTGTTAGTGTTGAAAAACCACTTTTCGCACTTGTGTTAGAGTGGAAAAACCACTTTTCGCACTTGTGTTGGTGCAGGAAACCACTTTTGCACTTGTATTAGTGTGGAAAAAACACTTTTTGCACTTGTGATAGTGTTGAAAAACCACTTTTTGCACTTGTGTTAGTTTTGAAAAACCACTTTTCGCACTTGTGTTGGTGCAGAAAACCACTTTTGCACTTGTATTAGTGTGGAAAAACCACTTTTCGCACTTGTGTTAGCGTTGAAAATCCACTTTTCGCACTTGTGTTAGTGTTGAAAAATCACTTTTCGCACTTGTGTTAGTGTTGAAAAACCACTTTTCGCACTTGTGTTGGTGCAGGGAACCACTTTTGCACTTGTATTAGTGTGGAAAAAACACTTTTCGCACTTGTGTTAGTGTTGAAAAACCACTTTTCGCACTTGTGTTAGTGTTGAAAAACCACTTTTCGCACTTGTGTTGGTGCAGGAAACCACTTTTGCACTTGTATTAGTGTGGAAAAACCACTTTTCGCACTTGTGTTGGTGCAGGAAACCACTTTTGCACTTGTATTAGTGTGGAAAAACCACTTTTCGCACTTGTGTTGGTGCAGGAAACCACTTTTGCACTTGTATTAGTGTGGAAAAACCACTTTTCGCACTTGTGTTAGTGTTGAAAAACCACTTTTCGCACTTGTGTTAGTGTTGAAAAACCACTTTTCGCACTTGTGTTGGTGCAGGAAACCACTTTTGCACTTGTATTAGTGTGGAAAAAACACTTTTTGCACTTGTGATAGTGTTGAAAAACCACTTTTCGCACTTGTGTTAGTGTTGAAAAACCACTTTTCGCACTTGTGTTGGTGCAGGAAACCACTTTTGCACTTGTATTAGTGTGGAAAAACCACTTTTCGCACTTGTGTTAGTGTTGAAAAACCACTTTTCGCACTTGTGTTAGTGTTGAAAAACCACTTTTCGCACTTGTTGGTGCAGGAAACCACTTTTGCACTTGTATTAGTGTGGAAAAACACTTTTCGCACTTGTGTTAGTGTTGAAAAACCACTTTTCGCACTTGTGTTAGTGTTGAAAAACCACTTTTCGCACTAGTGTTGGTGCAGGAAACCACTTTTGCACTTGTATTAGTGTGGAAAAACCACTTTTCGCACTTGTGTTAGTGTTGAAAAACCACTTTTCGCACTTGTGTTAGTGTGAAAAAACCACTTTTCGCACTTGTGTTAGTGTTGAAAAACCACTTTTCGCATTTGTGTTGGTGCAGGAAACCACTTTTGCACTTGTATTAGTGTGGAAAAAACACTTTTCGCACTTGTGTTAGTATTGAAAAACCACTTTTCGCACTTGTGTTAGTGTTGAAAAACCACTTTTCGCACTTGTGTTGGTGCAGGAAACCACTTTTGCACTTGTATTAGTGTGGAAAAAAACACTTTTTGCACTTGTGATAGTGTTGAAAAACCACTTTTCGCACTTGTGTTAGTGTTGAAAAACCACTTTTCGCACTCGTGTTGGTGCAGGAAACCACTTTTGCACTTGTATTAGTGTGGAAAAACCACTTTTCGTACTTGTGTTAGTGTTGAAAAACCACTTTTCGCAATTGTGTTAGTGTTGAAAAACCACTTTTCGCACTTGTGTTAGTGTTGAAATACCACTTTTCGCACTTGTGTTAGTGTTGAAAAACCACTTTTCGCACTTGTGTTGGTGCAGGAAACCACTTTTGCACTTGTATTAGTGTGGAAAAAACACTTTTTGCACTTGTGATAGTATTGAAAAACCACTTTTTGCACTTGTGTTAGTGTTGAAAAACCACTTTTCGCACTTGTGTTGGTGCAGGAAACCACTTTTGCACTTGTATTAGTGTGGAAAAACCACTTTTCGCACTTGTGTTAGTGTTGAAAAACCACTTTTCGCACTTGTGTTAGTGTTGAAAAACCACTTTTCGCACTTGTGTTAGTGTTGAAAAACCACTTTTCGCACTTGTGTTAGTGTTGAAAAACCACTTTTCGCACTTGTGTTAGTGTTGAAAAACGACTTTTTGCACTTGTGTTAGTGTTGAAAAACCACTTTTCGCACTTGTGTTAGTGATGAAAAACCACTTTTCGCACTTGTGCTGGTGCAGGAAACCACTTTTGCACTTGTATTAGTGTGGAAAAAACACTTTTTGCACTTGTGATAGTGTTGAAAAACCACTTTTCGCACTTGTGTTAGTGTTGAAAAACCACTTTTCGCACTTGTGTTGGTGCAGGAAACCACTTTTGCACTTGTATTAGTGTGGAAAAACCACTTTTCGCACTTGTGTTAGTGTTGAAAAACCATTTTTCGCACTTGTGTTAGTGTTGAAAAACCACTTTTTGCACTTCTGTTAGTGTTGAAAAACCACTTTTCGCACTTGTGTTGGTGCAGGAAACCACTTTTGCACTTGTATTAGTGTGGAAAAAACACTTTTTGCACTTGTGATAGTGTTGAAAAACCACTTTTCGCACTTGTGTTAGTGTTGAAAAGCCACTTTTCGCACTTGTGTTGGTGCAGGAAACCACTTTTGCACTTGTATTAGTGTGGAAAAACCACTTTTCGTACTTGTGTTAGTGTTGAAAAACCACTTTTCGCAATTGTGTTAGTGTTGAAAAACACTTTTCGCACTTGTGTTAGTGTTGAAAAACCACTTTTCGCACTTGTGTTAGTGTTGAAAAACCACTTTTCGCACTTGTGTTAGTGTTGAAAAACCACTTTTCGCACTTGTGTTAGTGTTGAAAAACCACTTTTCGCACTTGTGTTAATGTTGAAAAACCACTTTTCGCACTTGTGATAGTGTTGAAAAACCACTTTTTGCACTTGTGTTAGTTTTGAAAAACCACTTTTCGCACTTGTGTTGGTGCAGAAAACCACTTTTGCACTTGTATTAGTGTGGAAAAACCACTTTTCGCACTTGTGTTAGCGTTGAAAATCCACTTTTCGCACTTGTGTTAGTGTTGAAAAATCACTTTTCGCACTTGTGTTAGTGTTGAAAAACCACTTTTCGCACTTGTGTTGGTGCAGGGAACCACTTTTGCACTTGTATTAGTGTGGAAAAAACACTTTTCGCACTTGTGTTAGTGTTGAAAAACCACTTTTCGCACTTGTGTTAGTGTTGAAAAACCACTTTTCGCACTTGTGTTGGTGCAGGAAACCACTTTTGCACTTGTATTAGTGTGGAAAAACCACTTTTCGCACTTGTGTTGGTGCAGGAAACCACTTTTGCACTTGTATTAGTGTGGAAAAACCACTTTTCGCACTTGTGTTAGTGTTGAAAAACCACTTTTCGCACTTGTGTTAGTGTTGAAAAACCACTTTTCGCACTTGTGTTGGTGCAGGAAACCACTTTTGCACTTGTATTAGTGTGGAAAAAACACTTTTTGCACTTGTGATAGTGTTGAAAAACCACTTTTCGCACTTGTGTTAGTGTTGAAAAACCACTTTTCGCACTTGTGTTGGTGCAGGAAACCACTTTTGCACTTGTATTAGTGTGGTAAAACCACTTTTCGCACTTGTGTTAGTGTTGAAAAACCACTTTTCGCACTTGTGTTAGTGTTGAAAAACCACTTTTCGCACTTGTTGGTGCAGGAAACCACTTTTGCACTTGTATTAGTGTGGAAAAACACTTTTCGCACTTGTGTTAGTGTTGAAAAACCACTTTTCGCACTTGTGTTAGTGTTGAAAAACCACTTTTCGCACTAGTGTTGGTGCAGGAAACCACTTTTGCACTTGTATTAGTGTGGAAAAACCACTTTTCGCACTTGTGTTAGTGTTGAAAAACCACTTTTCGCACTTGTGTTAGTGTGAAAAAACCACTTTTCGCACTTGTGTTAGTGTTGAAAAACCACTTTTCGCACTTGTGTTGGTGCAGGAAACCACTTTTGCACTTGTATTAGTGTGGAAAAAACACTTTTCGCACTTGTGTTAGTATTGAAAAACCACTTTTCGCACTTGTGTTAGTGTTGAAAAACCACTTTTCGCACTTGTGTTGGTGCAGGAAACCACTTTTGCACTTGTATTAGTGTGGAAAAAACACTTTTTGCACTTGTGATAGTGTTGAAAAACCACTTTTCGCACTTGTGTTAGTGTTGAAAAACCACTTTTCGCACTCGTGTTGGTGCAGGAAACCACTTTTGCACTTGTATTAGTGTGGAAAAACCACTTTTCGTACTTGTGTTAGTGTTGAAAAACCACTTTTCGCAATTGTGTTAGTGTTGAAAAACCACTTTTCGCACTTGTGTTAGTGTTGAAATACCACTTTTCGCACTTGTGTTAGTGTTGAAAAACCACTTTTCGCACTTGTGTTGGTGCAGGAAACCACTTTTGCACTTGTATTAGTGTGGAAAAAACACTTTTTGCACTTGTGATAGTATTGAAAAACCACTTTTTGCACTTGTGTTAGTGTTGAAAAACCACTTTTCGCACTTGTGTTGGTGCAGGAAACCACTTTTGCACTTGTATTAGTGTGGAAAAACCACTTTTCGCACTTGTGTTAGTGTTGAAAAACCACTTTTCGCACTTGTGTTAGTGTTGAAAAACCACTTTTCGCACTTGTGTTAGTGTTGAAAAACCACTTTTCGCACTTGTGTTAGTGTTGAAAAACCACTTTTCGCACTTGTGTTAGTGTTGAAAAACGACTTTTTGCACTTGTGTTAGTGTTGAAAAACCACTTTTCGCACTTGTGTTAGTGATGAAAAACCACTTTTCGCACTTGTGCTGGTGCAGGAAACCACTTTTGCACTTGTATTAGTGTGGAAAAAACACTTTTTGCACTTGTGATAGTGTTGAAAAACCACTTTTCGCACTTGTGTTAGTGTTGAAAAACCACTTTTCGCACTTGTGTTGGTGCAGGAAACCACTTTTGCACTTGTATTAGTGTGGAAAAACCACTTTTCGCACTTGTGTTAGTGTTGAAAAACCATTTTTCGCACTTGTGTTAGTGTTGAAAAACCACTTTTTGCACTTCTGTTAGTGTTGAAAAACCACTTTTCGCACTTGTGTTGGTGCAGGAAACCACTTTTGCACTTGTATTAGTGTGGAAAAAACACTTTTTGCACTTGTGATAGTGTTGAAAAACCACTTTTCGCACTTGTGTTAGTGTTGAAAAACCACTTTTCGCACTAGTGTTGGTGCAGGAAACCACTTTTGCACTTGTATTAGTGTGGAAAAACCACTTTTCGCACTTGTGTTAGTGTTGAAAAACCACTTTTCGCACTTGTGTTAGTGTGAAAAAACCACTTTTCGCACTTGTGTTAGTGTTGAAAAACCACTTTTCGCACTTGTGTTGGTGCAGGAAACCACTTTTGCACTTGTATTAGTGTGGAAAAAACACTTTTCGCACTTGTGTTAGTATTGAAAAACCACTTTTCGCACTTGTGTTAGTGTTGAAAAACCACTTTTCGCACTTGTGTTGGTGCAGGAAACCACTTTTGCACTTGTATTAGTGTGGAAAAAACACTTTTTGCACTTGTGATAGTGTTGAAAAACCACTTTTCGCACTTGTGTTAGTGTTGAAAAACCACTTTTCGCACTCGTGTTGGTGCAGGAAACCACTTTTGCACTTGTATTAGTGTGGAAAAACCACTTTTCGTACTTGTGTTAGTGTTGAAAAACCACTTTTCGCAATTGTGTTAGTGTTGAAAAACCACTTTTCGCACTTGTGTTAGTGTTGAAATACCACTTTTCGCACTTGTGTTAGTGTTGAAAAACCACTTTTCGCACTTGTGTTGGTGCAGGAAACCACTTTTGCACTTGTATTAGTGTGGAAAAAACACTTTTTGCACTTGTGATAGTATTGAAAAACCACTTTTTGCACTTGTGTTAGTGTTGAAAAACCACTTTTCGCACTTGTGTTAGTGTTGAAAAACCACTTTTCGCACTTGTGTTGGTGCAGGAAACCACTTTTGCACTTGTATTAGTGTGGAAAAACCACTTTTCGCACTTGTGTTAGTGTTGAAAAACCACTTTTCGCACTTGTGTTAGTGTTGAAAAACCACTTTTCGCACTTGTGTTAGTGTTGAAAAACCACTTTTCGCACTTGTGTTAGTGTTGAAAAACCACTTTTCGCACTTGTGTTAGTGTTGAAAAACGACTTTTTGCACTTGTGTTAGTGTTGAAAAACCACTTTTCGCACTTGTGTTAGTGATGAAAAACCACTTTTCGCACTTGTGCTGGTGCAGGAAACCACTTTTGCACTTGTATTAGTGTGGAAAAAACACTTTTTGCACTTGTGATAGTGTTGAAAAACCACTTTTCGCACTTGTGTTAGTGTTGAAAAACCACTTTTCGCACTTGTGTTGGTGCAGGAAACCACTTTTGCACTTGTATTAGTGTGGAAAAACCACTTTTCGCACTTGTGTTAGTGTTGAAAAACCATTTTTCGCACTTGTGTTAGTGTTGAAAAACCACTTTTTGCACTTCTGTTAGTGTTGAAAAACCACTTTTCGCACTTGTGTTGGTGCAGGAAACCACTTTTGCACTTGTATTAGTGTGGAAAAAACACTTTTTGCACTTGTGATAGTGTTGAAAAACCACTTTTCGCACTTGTGTTAGTGTTGAAAAGCCACTTTTCGCACTTGTGTTGGTGCAGGAAACCACTTTTGCACTTGTATTAGTGTGGAAAAACCACTTTTCGTACTTGTGTTAGTGTTGAAAAACCACTTTTCGCAATTGTGTTAGTGTTGAAAAACACTTTTCGCATTTGTGTTAGTGTTGAAAAACCACTTTTCGCACTTGTGTTAGTGTTGAAAAACCACTTTTCGCACTTGTGTTAGTGTTGAAAAACCACTTTTCGCACTTGTGTTAGTGTTGAAAAACCACTTTTCGCACTTGTGTTAATGTTGAAAAACCACTTTTCGCACTTGTGTTAGTGTCGAAAAACCACTTTTCGCACTTGTGTTAGTGTTGAAAAACCACTTTTCGCACTTGTGTTGGTGCAGGAAACCACTTTTGCACTTGTATTAGTGTGGAAAAAACACTTTTTGCACTTGTGATAGTGTTGAAAAACCACTTTTCGCACTTGTGTTAGTGTTGAAAAACCACTTTTCGCACTTGTGTTAGTGTTGAAAAACCACTTTTCGCACTTGTGTTAGTGTTGAAAAACCACTTTTCACACTTGTGTTAGTGCAGGAAACCACTTTTGCACTTGTATTAGTGTGGAAAAACCACTTTTCGCACTTGTGTTAGTGTTGAAAAACCACTTTTCGCACTTGTGTTAGTGTTGAAAAACCACTTTTCGCACTTGTGTTAGTGTTGAAAAACCACTTTTCGCACTTGTGTTGGGACAGGAAACCACTTTTGAACTTGTATTAGTGTGGAAAAAACACTTTTCGCACTTGTGTTAGTGTTGAAAAACCACTTTTCGCACTTGTGTTAGTGTTGAAAAACCACTTTTCGCACTTGTGTTGGTGCAGGAAACCACTTTTGCACTTGTATTAGTGTGGAAAAAACACTTTTTGCACTTGTGATAGTGTTGAAAAACCACTTTTCGCACTTGTGTTAGTGTTGAAAAACCACTTTTCGCACTTGTGTTGGTGCAGGAAACCACTTTTGCACTTGTATTAGTGTGGAAAAACCACTTTTCGCACTTGTGTTAGTGTTGAAAAATCACTTTTCGCACTTGTGTTAGTGTTGAAAAACCACTTTTCGCACTTGTGTTGGTGCAGGGAACCACTTTTGCACTTGTATTAGTGTGGAAAAAACACTTTTTGCACTTGTGATAGTGTTGAAAAACCACTTTTCGCTTTGTGTTAGTGTTGAAAAACCACTTTTCGCACTTGTGTTGGTGCAGGAAACCACTTTTGCACTTGTATTAGTGTGGAAAAACCACTTTTCGCACTTGTGTTAGTGTTGAAAAACCACTTTTTGCACTTGTGTTAGTGTTGAAAAACCACTTTTCGCACTTGTTGGTGCAGGAAACCACTTTTGCACTTGTATTAGTGTGGAAAAAACACTTTTCGCACTTGTGTTAGTGTTGAAAAACCACTTTTCGCACTTGTGTTAGTGTTGAAAAACCACTTTTCGCACTAGTGTTGGTGCAGGAAACCACTTTTGCACTTGTATTAGTGTGGAAAAACCACTTTTCGCACTTGTGTTAGTGTTGAAAAACCACTTTTCGCACTTGTGTTAGTGTTGAAAAACCACTTTTCGCACTTGTGTTAGTGTTGAAAAACCACTTTTCGCACTTGTGTTGGTGCAGGAAACCACTTTTGCACTTGTATTAGTGTGGAAAAAACACTTTTCGCACTTGTGTTAGTGTTGAAAAACCACTTTTCGCACTTGTGTTAGTGTTGAAAAACCACTTTTCGCACTTGTGTTGGTGCAGGAAACCACTTTTGCACTTGTATTAGTGTGGAAAAAACACTTTTTGCACTTGTGATAGTGTTGAAAAACCACTTTTCGCACTTGTGTTAGTGTTGAAAAACCACATTTCGCACTCGTGTTGGTGCAGGAAACCACTTTTGCACTTGTATTAGTGTGGCAAAACCACTTTTCGTACTTGTGTTAGTGTTGAAAAACCACTTTTCGCAATTGTGTTAGTGTTGAAAAACCACTTTTCGCACTTGTGTTAGTGTTGAAAAACCACTTTTCGCACTTGTGTTAGCGTTGAAAAACCACTTTTCGCACTTGTGTTAGTGTTGAAAAACCACTTTTCGCACTTGTGTTAATGTTGAAAAACCACTTTTCGCACTTGTGTTAGTGTTGAAAAACCACTTTTCGCACTTGTGTTAGTGTTGAAAAACCACTTTTCGCACTTGTGTTGGTGCAGGAAACCACTTTTGCACTTGTATTAGTGTGGAAAAAACACTTTTTGCACTTGTGATAGTGTTGAAAAACCACTTTTCGCACTTGTGTTAGTGTTGAAAAACCACTTTTCGCACTTGTGTTGGTGCAGGAAACCACTTTTGCACTTGTATTAGTGTGGAAAAAACCACTTTTCGCACTTGTGTTAGTGTTGAAAAACCACTTTGCGCACTTGTGTTAGTGTTGAAAAACCACTTTTCACACTTGTGTTGGTGCAGGAAACCACTTTTGCACTTGTATTAGTGTCGAAAAAACACTTTTTGCACTTGTGATAGTGTTGAAAAACCACTTTTCGCACTTGTGTTAGTGTTGAAAAACCACTTTTCGCACTTGTGTTAGTGATGAAAAACCACTTTTCGCACTTGTGTTGGTGCAGGAAACCACTTTTGCACTTGTATTAGTGTGGAAAAAAACACTTTTCGCACTTGTGTTAGTGTTTAAAAACCACTTTTCGCTCTTGTGTTAGTGTTGAAAAACCACTTTTCGCACTTGTGTTGGTGTAGGAAACCACTTTTGCACTTGTATTAGTGTGGAAAAAACACTTTTCGCACTTGTGTTAGTGTTGAAAAACCACTTTTCGCACTTGTGTTAGTGTTGAAAAACCACTTTTCGCACTTGTGTTGGTGCAGGAAACCACTTTTGCACTTGTATTAGTGAAGAAAAACCACTTTTCGCACTTGTGTTAGTGTTGAAAAACCACTTTTCGCACTTGTGTTAGTGTTGAAAAACCACTTTTCGCACTTGTGTTAGTGTTGAAAAACCACTTTTCGCACTTGTGTTGGTGCAGGAAACCACTTTTGCACTTGTATTAGTGTGGAAAAAACACTTTTCGCACTTGTGTTAGTGTTGAAATACCACTTTTCGCACTTGTGTTGGTGCAGGAAACCACTTTTGCACTTGTATTAGTGTGGAAAAAACACTTTTTGCACTTGTGATAGTATTGAAAAACCACTTTTCGCACTTGTGTTAGTGTTGAAAAACCACTTTTCGCACTTGTGTTAGTGTTGAAAAACCACTTTTCGCACTTGTGTTAGTGTTGAAAAACCACTTTTCGCACTTGTGTTAGTGTTGAAAAACCACTTTTCGCACTTGTGTTAGTGTTGAAAAACCACTTTTCGCACTTGTGTTAGTGTTGAAAAACCACTTTTCGCACTTGTGTTGGTGCAGGAAACCACTTTTGCACTTGTATTAGTGTGGAAAAAACACTTTTTGCACTTGTGATAGTGTTGAAAAACCACTTTTCGCACTTGTGTTAGTGTTGAAAAACCACTTTTCGCACTTGTGTTGGTGCAGGAAACCACTTTTGCACTTGTATTAGTGTGGAAAAAACACTTTTTGCACTTGTGATAGTGTTGAAAAACCACTTTTCGCACTTGTGTTAGTGTTGAAAAACCACTTTTCGCACTTGTGTTGGTGCAGGAAACCACTTTTGCACTTGTATTAGTGTGGAAAAACCACTTTTCGCACTTGTGTTAGTGTTGAAAAACCATTTTTCGCACTTGTGTTAGTGTTGAAAAACCACTTTTTGCACTTCTGTTAGTGTTGAAAAACCACTTTTCGCACTTGTGTTGGTGCAGGAAACCACTTTTGCACTTGTATTAGTGTGGAAAAAACACTTTTTGCACTTGTGATAGTGTTGAAAAACCACTTTTCGCACTTGTGTTAGTGTTGAAAAGCCACTTTTCGCACTTGTGTTGGTGCAGGAAACCACTTTTGCACTTGTATTAGTGTGGAAAAACCACTTTTCGTACTTGTGTTAGTGTTGAAAAACCACTTTTCGCAATTGTGTTAGTGTTGAAAAACACTTTTCGCATTTGTGTTAGTGTTGAAAAACCACTTTTCGCACTTGTGTTAGTGTTGAAAAACCACTTTTCGCACTTGTGTTAGTGTTGAAAAACCACTTTTCGCACTTGTGTTAGTGTTGAAAAACCACTTTTCGCACTTGTGTTAATGTTGAAAAACCACTTTTCGCACTTGTGTTAGTGTCGAAAAACCACTTTTCGCACTTGTGTTAGTGTTGAAAAACCACTTTTCGCACTTGTGTTGGTGCAGGAAACCACTTTTGCACTTGTATTAGTGTGGAAAAAACACTTTTTGCACTTGTGATAGTGTTGAAAAACCACTTTTCGCACTTGTGTTAGTGTTGAAAAACCACTTTTCGCACTTGTGTTAGTGTTGAAAAACCACTTTTCGCACTTGTGTTAGTGTTGAAAAACCACTTTTCGCACTTGTGTTAGTGCAGGAAACCACTTTTGCACTTGTATTAGTGTGGAAAAACCACTTTTCGCACTTGTGTTAGTGTTGAAAAACCACTTTTCGCACTTGTGTTAGTGTTGAAAAACCACTTTTCGCACTTGTGTTAGTGTTGAAAAACCACTTTTCGCACTTGTGTTGGGACAGGAAACCACTTTTGAACTTGTATTAGTGTGGAAAAAACACTTTTCGCACTTGTGTTAGTGTTGAAAAACCACTTTTCGCACTTGTGTTAGTGTTGAAAAACCACTTTTCGCACTTGTGTTGGTGCAGGAAACCACTTTTGCACTTGTATTAGTGTGGAAAAAACACTTTTTGCACTTGTGATAGTGTTGAAAAACCACTTTTCGCACTTGTGTTAGTGTTGAAAAACCACTTTTCGCACTTGTGTTGGTGCAGGAAACCACTTTTGCACTTGTATTAGTGTGGAAAAACCACTTTTCGCACTTGTGTTAGTGTTGAAAAATCACTTTTCGCACTTGTGTTAGTGTTGAAAAACCACTTTTCGCACTTGTGTTGGTGCAGGGAACCACTTTTGCACTTGTATTAGTGTGGAAAAAACACTTTTTGCACTTGTGATAGTGTTGAAAAACCACTTTTCGCTTTGTGTTAGTGTTGAAAAACCACTTTTCGCACTTGTGTTGGTGCAGGAAACCACTTTTGCACTTGTATTAGTGTGGAAAAACCACTTTTCGCACTTGTGTTAGTGTTGAAAAACCACTTTTTGCACTTGTGTTAGTGTTGAAAAACCACTTTTCGCACTTGTTGGTGCAGGAAACCACTTTTGCACTTGTATTAGTGTGGAAAAATCACTTTTCGCACTTGTGTTAGTGTTGAAAAACCACTTTTCGCACTTGTGTTAGTGTTGAAAAACCACTTTTCGCACTAGTGTTGGTGCAGGAAACCACTTTTGCACTTGTATTAGTGTGGAAAAACCACTTTTCGCACTTGTGTTAGTGTTGAAAAACCACTTTTCGCACTTGTGTTAGTGTTGAAAAACCACTTTTCGCACTTGTGTTAGTGTTGAAAAACCACTTTTCGCACTTGTGTTGGTGCAGGAAACCACTTTTGCACTTGTATTAGTGTGGAAAAAACACTTTTCGCACTTGTGTTAGTGTTGAAAAACCACTTTTCGCACTTGTGTTAGTGTTGAAAAACCACTTTTCGCACTTGTGTTGGTGCAGGAAACCACTTTTGCACTTGTATTAGTGTGGAAAAAACACTTTTTGCACTTGTGATAGTGTTGAAAAACCACTTTTCGCACTTGTGTTAGTGTTGAAAAACCACATTTCGCACTCGTGTTGGTGCAGGAAACCACTTTTGCACTTGTATTAGTGTGGCAAAACCACTTTTCGTACTTGTGTTAGTGTTGAAAAACCACTTTTCGCAATTGTGTTAGTGTTGAAAAACCACTTTTCGCACTTGTGTTAGTGTTGAAAAACCACTTTTCGCACTTGTGTTAGCGTTGAAAAACCACTTTTCGCACTTGTGTTAGTGTTGAAAAACCACTTTTCGCACTTGTGTTAATGTTGAAAAACCACTTTTCGCACTTGTGTTAGTGTTGAAAAACCACTTTTCGCACTTGTGTTAGTGTTGAAAAACCACTTTTCGCACTTGTGTTGGTGCAGGAAACCACTTTTGCACTTGTATTAGTGTGGAAAAAACACTTTTTGCACTTGTGATAGTGTTGAAAAACCACTTTTCGCACTTGTGTTAGTGTTGAAAAACCACTTTTCGCACTTGTGTTGGTGCAGGAAACCACTTTTGCACTTGTATTAGTGTGGAAAAAACCACTTTTCGCACTTGTGTTAGTGTTGAAAAACCACTTTGCGCACTTGTGTTAGTGTTGAAAAACCACTTTTCACACTTGTGTTGGTGCAGGAAACCACTTTTGCACTTGTATTAGTGTCGAAAAAACACTTTTTGCACTTGTGATAGTGTTGAAAAACCACTTTTCGCACTTGTGTTAGTGTTGAAAAACCACTTTTCGCACTTGTGTTAGTGATGAAAAACCACTTTTCGCACTTGTGTTGGTGCAGGAAACCACTTTTGCACTTGTATTAGTGTGGAAAAAAACACTTTTCGCACTTGTGTTAGTGTTTAAAAACCACTTTTCGCTCTTGTGTTAGTGTTGAAAAACCACTTTTCGCACTTGTGTTGGTGTAGGAAACCACTTTTGCACTTGTATTAGTGTGGAAAAAACACTTTTCGCACTTGTGTTAGTGTTGAAAAACCACTTTTCGCACTTGTGTTAGTGTTGAAAAACCACTTTTCGCACTTGTGTTGGTGCAGGAAACCACTTTTGCACTTGTATTAGTGAAGAAAAACCACTTTTCGCACTTGTGTTAGTGTTGAAAAACCACTTTTCGCACTTGTGTTAGTGTTGAAAAACCACTTTTCGCACTTGTGTTAGTGTTGAAAAACCACTTTTCGCACTTGTGTTGGTGCAGGAAACCACTTTTGCACTTGTATTAGTGTGGAAAAAACACTTTTCGCACTTGTGTTAGTGTTGAAATACCACTTTTCGCACTTGTGTTGGTGCAGGAAACCACTTTTGCACTTGTATTAGTGTGGAAAAAACACTTTTTGCACTTGTGATAGTATTGAAAAACCACTTTTCGCACTTGTGTTAGTGTTGAAAAACCACTTTTCGCACTTGTGTTAGTGTTGAAAAACCACTTTTCGCACTTGTGTTAGTGTTGAAAAACCACTTTTCGCACTTGTGTTAGTGTTGAAAAACCACTTTTCGCACTTGTGTTAGTGTTGAAAAACCACTTTTCGCACTTGTGTTAGTGTTGAAAAACCACTTTTCGCACTTGTGTTGGTGCAGGAAACCACTTTTGCACTTGTATTAGTGTGGAAAAAACACTTTTTGCACTTGTGATAGTGTTGAAAAACCACTTTTCGCACTTGTGTTAGTGTTGAAAAACCACTTTTCGCACTTGTGTTGGTGCAGGAAACCACTTTTGCACTTGTATTAGTGTGGAAAAACCACTTTTCGTACTTGTGTTAGTGTTGAAAAACCACTTTTCGCAATTGTGTTAGTGTTGAAAAACCACTTTTCGCACTTGTGTTAGTGTTGAAAAACCACTTTTCGCACTTGTGTTAGCGTTGAAAAACCACTTTTCGCACTTGTGTTAGTGTTGAAAAACCACTTTTCGCACTTGTGTTAATGTTGAAAAACCACTTTTCGCACTTGTGTTAGTGTTGAAAAACCACTTTTCGCACTTGTGTTAGTGTTGAAAAACCACTTTTCGCACTTGTGTTGGTGCAGGAAACCACTTTTGCACTTGTATTAGTGTGGAAAAAACACTTTTTGCACTTGTGATAGTGTTGAAAAACCACTTTTCGCACTTGTGTTAGTGTTGAAAAACCACTTTTCGCACTTGTGTTGGTGCAGGAAACCACTTTTGCACTTGTATTAGTGTGGAAAAACCACTTTTCGCACTTGTGTTAGTGTTGAAAAACCACTTTGCGCACTTGTGTTAGTGTTGAAAAACCACTTTTCACACTTGTGTTGGTGCAGGAAACCACTTTTGCACTTGTATTAGTGTCGAAAAAACACTTTTTGCACTTGTGATAGTGTTGAAAAACCACTTTTCGCACTTGTGTTAGTGTTGAAAAACCACTTTTCGCACTTGTGTTAGTGATGAAAAACCACTTTTCGCACTTGTGTTGGTGCAGGAAACCACTTTTGCACTTGTATTAGTGTGGAAAAAACACTTTTCGCACTTGTGTTAGTGTTGAAAAACCACTTTTCGCACTTGTGTTAGTGTTGAAAAACCACTTTTCGCACTTGTGTTGGTGCAGGAAACCACTTTTGCACTTGTATTAGTGTGGAAAAACCACTTTTCGCACTTGTGTTAGTGTTGAAAAACCACTTTTCGCACTTGTGTTAGTGTTGAAAAACCACTTTTCGCACTTGTGTTAGTGTTGAAAAACCACTTTTCGCACTTGTGTTGGTGCAGGAAACCACTTTTGCACTTGTATGTATTAGTGTGGAAAAAACACTTTTCGCACTTATGTTAGTGTTGAAATACCACTTTTCGCACTTGTGTTAGTGTTGAAAAACCACTTTTCGCACTTGTGTTGGTGCAGGAAACCACTTTTGCACTTGTATTAGTGTGGAAAAAACACTTTTTGCACTTGTATTAGTGTGGAAAAAACACTTTTTGCACTTGTGATAGTGTTGAAAAACCACTTTTCGCACTTGTGTTAGTGTTGAAAAACCACTTTTCGCACTTGTGTTAGTGTTGAAAAACGACTTTTCGCACTTGTGTTAGTGTTGAAAAACCACTTTTCGCACTTGTGTTAGTGTTGAAAAACGACTTTTCGCACTTGTGTTAGTGATGAAAAACCACTTTTCGCACTTGTGCTGGTGCAGGAAACCACTTTTGCACTTGTATTAGTGTGGAAAAAACACTTTTTGCACTTGTGATAGTGTTGAAAAACCACTTTTCGCACTTGTGTTAGTGTTGAAAAACCACTTTTCGCACTTGTGTTAGTGTTGAAAAACGACTTTTCGCACTTGTGTTAGTGATGAAAAACCACTTTTCGCACTTGTGCTGGTGCAGGAAACCACTTTTGCACTTGTATTAGTGTGGAAAAACCACTTTTCGCACTTGTGTTAGTGTTGAAAAACCACTTTTCGCACTTGTGTTAGTGTTGAAAAACCACTTTTCGCACTTGTGTTAGTGATGAAAAACCACTTTTCGCACTTGTGCTGGTGCAGGAAACCACTTTTGCACTTGTATTAGTGTGGAAAAAACACTTTTTGCACTTGTGATAGTGTTGAAAAACCACTTTTCGCACTTGTGTTAGTGTTGAAAAACCACTTTTCGCACTTGTGTTGGTGCAGGAAACCACTTTTGCACTTGTATTAGTGAAGAAAAACCACTTTTCGCACTTGTGTTAGTGTTGAAAAACCACTTTTCGCACTTGTGTTAGTGTTGAAAAACCACTTTTCGCACTTGTGTTAGTGTTGAAAAACCACTTTTCGCACTTGTGTTGGTGCAGGAAACCACTTTTGCACTTGTATTAGTGTGGAAAAAACACTTTTCGCACTTGTGTTAGTGTTGAAATACCACTTTTCGCACTTGTGTTAGTGTTGAAAAACCACTTTTCGCACTTGTGTTGGTGCAGGAAACCACTTTTGCACTTGTATTAGTGTGGAAAAAACACTTTTTGCACTTGTGATAGTATTGAAAAACCACTTTTCGCACTTGTGTTAGTGTTGAAAAACCACTTTTCGCACTTGTGTTAGTGTTGAAAAACCACTTTTCGCACTTGTGTTAGTGTTGAAAAACCACTTTTCGCACTTGTGTTAGTGTTGAAAAACCACTTTTCGCACTTGTGTTAGTGTTGAAAAACCACTTTTCGCACTTGTGTTGGTGCAGGAAACCACTTTTGCACTTGTATTAGTGTGGAAAAAACACTTTTTGCACTTGTGATAGTGTTGAAAAACCACTTTTCGCACTTGTGTTAGTGTTGAAAAACCACTTTTTGCACTTGTGTTGGTGCAGGAAACCACTTTTGCACTTGTATTAGTGTGGAAAAACCACTTTTCGTACTTGTGTTAGTGTTGAAAAACCACTTTTCGCAATTGTGTTAGTGTTGAAAAACCACTTTTCGCACTTGTGTTAGTGTTGAAAAACCACTTTTCGCACTTGTGTTAGCGTTGAAAAACCACTTTTCGCACTTGTGTTAGTGTTGAAAAACCACTTTTCGCACTTGTGTTAATGTTGAAAAACCACTTTTCGCACTTGTGTTAGTGTTGAAAAACCACTTTTCGCACTTGTGTTAGTGTTGAAAAACCACTTTTCGCACTTGTGTTAGTGTTGAAAAACCACTTTTCGCACTTGTGTTAGTGTTGAAAAACCACTTTTCGCACTTGTGTTAGTGTTGAAAAACCACTTTTCGCACTTGTGTTGGTGCAGGAAACCACTTTTGCACTTGTATTAGTGTGGAAAAAACACTTTTTGCACTTGTGATAGTGTTGAAAAACCACTTTTCGCACTTGTGTTAGTGTTGAAAAACCACTTTTCGCACTTGTGTTGGTGCAGGAAACCACTTTTGCACTTGTATTAGTGTGGAAAAACCACTTTTCGCACTTGTGTTAGTGTTGAAAAACCACTTTGCGCACTTGTGTTAGTGTTGAAAAACCACTTTTCACACTTGTGTTGGTGCAGGAAACCACTTTTGCACTTGTATTAGTGTCGAAAAAACACTTTTTGCACTTGTGATAGTGTTGAAAAACCACTTTTCGCACTTGTGTTAGTGTTGAAAAACCACTTTTCGCACTTGTGTTAGTGATGAAAAACCACTTTTCGCACTTGTGTTGGTGCAGGAAACCACTTTTGCACTTGTATTAGTGTGGAAAAAACACTTTTCGCACTTGTGTTAGTGTTGAAAAACCACTTTTCGCTCTTGTGTTAGTGTTGAAAAACCACTTTTCGCACTTGTGTTGGTGTAGGAAACCACTTTTGCACTTGTATTAGTGTGGAAAAAACACTTTTCGCACTTGTGTTAGTGTTGAAAAACCACTTTTCGCACTTGTGTTAGTGTTGAAAAACCACTTTTCGCACTTGTGTTGGTGCAGGAAACCACTTTTGCACTTGTATTAGTGTGGAAAAACCACTTTTCGCACTTGTGTTAGTGTTGAAAAACCACTTTTCGCACTTGTGTTAGTGTTGAAAAACCACTTTTCGCACTTGTGTTAGTGTTGAAAAACCACTTTTCGCACTTGTGTTGGTGCAGGAAACCACTTTTGCACTTGTATTAGTGTGGAAAAAACACTTTTCGCACTTATGTTAGTGTTGAAATACCACTTTTCGCACTTGTGTTAGTGTTGAAAAACCACTTTTCGCACTTGTGTTGGTGCAGGAAACCACTTTTGCACTTGTATTAGTGTGGAAAAAACACTTTTTGCACTTGTGATAGTATTGAAAAACCACTTTTCGCACTTGTGTTAGTGTTGAAAAACCACTTTTCGCACTTGTGTTGGTGCAGGAAACCACTTTTGCACTTGTATTAGTGTGGAAAAACCACTTTTCGCACTTGTGTTAGTGTTGAAAAACCACTTTTCGCACTTGTGTTAGTGTTGAAAAACCACTTTTCGCACTTGTGTTAGTGTTGAAAAACCACTTTTCGCACTTGTGTTAGTGTTGAAAAACCACTTTTCGCACTTGTCTTAGTGTTGAAAAACGACTTTTCGCACTTGTGTTAGTGATGAAAAACCACTTTTCGCACTTGTGCTGGTGCAGGAAACCACTTTTGCACTTGTATTAGTGTGGAAAAAACACTTTTTGCACTTGTGATAGTGTTGAAAAACCACTTTTCGCACTTGTGTTAGTGTTGAAAAACCACTTTTCGCACTTGTGTTAGTGTTGAAAAACCACTTTTCGCACTTGTGTTAGTGATGAAAAACCACTTTTCGCACTTGTGCTGGTGCAGGAAACCACTTTTGCACTTGTATTAGTGTGGAAAAAACACTTTTTGCACTTGTGATAGTGTTGAAAAACCACTTTTCGCACTTGTGTTAGTGTTGAAAAACCACTTTTCGCACTTGTGTTGGTGCAGGAAACCACTTTTGCACTTGTATTAGTGTGGAAAAACCACTTTTCGCACTTGTGTTAGTGTTGAAAAACCATTTTTCGCACTTGTGTTAGTGTTGAAAAACCACTTTTTGCACTTCTGTTAGTGTTGAAAAACCACTTTTCACACTTGTGTTGGTGCAGGAAACCACTTTTGCACTTGTATTAGTGTGGAAAAAACACTTTTTGCACTTGTGATAGTGTTGAAAAACCACTTTTCGCACTTGTGTTAGTGTTGAAAAACCACTTTTCGCTCTTGTGTTAGTGTTGAAAAACCACTTTTCGCACTTGTGTTGGTGTAGGAAACCACTTTTGCACTTGTATTAGTGTGGAAAAAACACTTTTCGCACTTGTGTTAGTGTTGAAAAACCACTTTTCGCACTTGTGTTAGTGTTGAAAAACCACTTTTCGCACTTGTTTTGGTGCATGAAACCACTTTTGCACTTGTATTAGTGTGGAAAAACCACTTTTCGCACTTGTGTTAGTGTTGAAAAACCACTTTTCGCACTTGTGTTAGTGTTGAAAAACCACTTTTCGCACTTGTGTTAGTGTTGAAAAACCACTTTTCGCACTTGTGTTGGTGCAGGAAACCACTTTTGCACTTGTATTAGTGTGGAAAAACCACTTTTCGCACTTGTGTTAGTGTTGAAAAACCACTTTTCGCACTTGTGTTAGTGTTGAAAAACCACTTTTCGCACTTGTGTTAATGTTGAAAAACCACTTTTCGCACTTGTGTTAGTGTCGAAAAACCACTTTTCGCACTTGTGTTAGTGTTGAAAAACCACTTTTCGCACTTGTGTTGGTGCAGGAAACCACTTTTGCACTTGTATTAGTGTGGAAAAAACACTTTTTGCACTTGTGATAGTGTTGAAAAACCACTTTTCGCACTTGTGTTAGTGTTGAAAAACCACTTTTCGCACTTGTGTTAGTGTTGAAAAACCACTTTTCGCACTAGTGTTGGTGCAGGAAACCACTTTTGCACTTGTATTAGTGTGGAAAAACCACTTTTCGCACTTGTGTTAGTGTTGAAAAACCACTTTTCGCACTTGTGTTAGTGTTGAAAAACCACTTTTCGCACTTGTGTTAGTGTTGAAAAACCACTTTTCGCACTTGTGTTGGTGCAGGAAACCACTTTTGCACTTGTATTAGTGTGGAAAAAACACTTTTTGCACTTGTGATAGTGTTGAAAAACCACTTTTCGCACTTGTGTTAGTGTTGAAAAACCACTTTTCGCACTTGTGTTAGTGTTGAAAAACCACTTTTCGCACTAGTGTTGGTGCAGGAAACCACTTTTGCACTTGTATTAGTGTGGAAAAACCACTTTTCGCACTTGTGTTAGTGTTGAAAAACCACTTTTCGCACTTGTGTTAGTGTTGAAAAACCACTTTTCGCACTTGTGTTGGTGCAGGAAACCACTTTTGCACTTGTATTAGTGTGGAAAAAACACTTTTTGCACTTGTGATAGTGTTGAAAAACCACGTTTCGCACTTGTGTTAGTGTTGAAAAACCACTTTTCGCACTTGTGTTAGTGTTGAAAAACCACTTTTCGCACTTGTGTTAGTGTTGAAAAACCACTTTTCGCACTTGTGTTAGTGCAGGAAACCACTTTTGCACTTGTATTAGTGTGGAAAAACCACTTTTCGCACTTGTGTTAGTGTTGAAAAACCACTTTTCGCACTTGTGTTAGTGTTGAAAAACCACTTTTCGCACTTGTGTTAGTGTTGAAAAACCACTTTTCGCACTTGTGTTGGTACAGGAAACCACTTTTGAACTTGTATTAGTGTGGAAAAAACACTTTTCGCACTTGTGTTAGTGTTGAAAAACCACTTTTCGCACTTGTGTTAGTGTTGAAAAACCACTTTTCGCACTTGTGTTGGTGCAGGAAACCACTTTTGCACTTGTATTAGTGTGGAAAAAACACTTTTTGCACTTGTGATAGTGTTGAAAAACCACTTTTCGCACTTGTGTTAGTGTTGAAAAACCACTTTTCGCACTTGTGTTGGTGCAGGAAACCACTTTTGCACTTGTATTAGTGTGGAAAAACCACGTTTCGCACTTGTATTAGTGTGGTAAAACACTTTCCGCACTTGTGTTAGTGTTGAAAAACCACTTTTCGCACTTGTGTTAGTGTTGAAAAACCACTTTTCGCACTCGTGTTGGTGCAGGAAACCACTTTTGCACTTGTATTAGTGTGGAAAAAACACTTTTCGCACTTGTGTTAGTGTTGAAAAACCACTTTTCGCACTTGTGTTAGAGTTGAAAAACCACTTTTCGCACTTGTGTTGGTGCAGGAAACCACTTTTGCACTTGTATTAGTGTGGAAAAAACACTTTTTGCACTTGTGATAGTGTTGAAAAACCACTTTTTGCACTTGTGTTAGTTTTGAAAAACCACTTTTCGCACTTGTGTTGGTGCAGAAAACCACTTTTGCACTTGTATTAGTGTGGAAAAACCACTTTTCGCACTTGTGTTAGCGTTGAAAATCCACTTTTCGCACTTGTGTTATTGTTGAAAAATCACTTTTCGCACTTGTGTTCGTGTTGAAAAACCACTTTTCGCACTTGTGTTGGTGCAGGGAACCACTTTTGCACTTGTATTAGTGTGGAAAAAGCACTTTTCGCACTTGTGTTAGTGTTGAAAAACCACTTTTCGCACTTGTGTTAGTGTTGAAAAACCACTTTTCGCACTTGTGTTGGTGCAGGAAACCACTTTTGCACTTGTATTAGTGTGGAAAAACCACTTTTCGCACTTGTGTTGGTGCAGGAAACCACTTTTGCACTTGTATTAGTGTGGAAAAACCACTTTTCGCACTTGTGTTAGTGTTGAAAAACCACTTTTCGCACTTGTGTTAGTGTTGAAAAACCACTTTTCGCACTTGTGTTGGTGCAGGAAACCACTTTTGCACTTGTATTAGTGTGGAAAAAACACTTTTTGCACTTGTGATAGTGTTGAAAAACCACTTTTCGCACTTGTGTTAGTGTTGAAAAACCACTTTTCGCACTTGTGTTGGTGCAGGAAACCACTTTTGCACTTGTATTAGTGTGGAAAAACCACTTTTCGCACTTGTGTTAGTGTTGAAAAACCACTTTTCGCACTTGTGTTAGTGTTGAAAAACCACTTTTCGCACTTGTTGGTGCAGGAAACCACTTTTGCACTTGTATTAGTGTGGAAAAAACACTTTTCGCACTTGTGTTAGTGTTGAAAAACCACTTTTCGCACTTGTGTTAGTGTTGAAAAACCACTTTTCGCACTAGTGTTGGTGCAGGAAACCACTTTTGCACTTGTATTAGTGTGGAAAAACCACTTTTCGCACTTGTGTTAGTGTTGAAAAACCACTTTTCGCACTTGTGTTAGTGTGAAAAAACCACTTTTCGCACTTGTGTTAGTGTTGAAAAACCACTTTTTGCACTTGTGTTGGTGCAGGAAACCACTTTTGCACTTGTATTAGTGTGGAAAAAACACTTTTCGCACTTGTGTTAGTGTTGAAAAACCACTTTTCGCACTTGTGTTAGTGTTGAAAAACCACTTTTCGCACTTGTGTTGGTGCAGGAAACCACTTTTGCACTTGTATTAGTGTGGAAAAAACACTTTTTGCACTTGTGATAGTGTTGAAAAACCACTTTTCGCACTTGTGTTAGTGTTGAAAAACCACTTTTCGCACTCGTGTTGGTGCAGGAAACCACTTTTGCACTTGTATTAGTGTGGAAAAACCACTTTTCGTACTTGTGTTAGTGTTGAAAAACCACTTTTCGCAATTGTGTTAGTGTTGAAAAACCACTTTTCGCACTTGTGTTAGTGTTGAAATACCACTTTTCGCACTTGTGTTAGTGTTGAAAAACCACTTTTCGCACTTGTGTTGGTGCAGGAAACCACTTTTGCACTTGTATTAGTGTGGAAAAAACACTTTTTGCACTTGTGATAGTATTGAAAAACCACTTTTCGCACTTGTGTTAGTGTTGAAAAACCACTTTTCGCACTTGTGTTGGTGCAGGAAACCACTTTTGCACTTGTATTAGTGTGGAAAAACCACTTTTCGCACTTGTGTTAGTGTTGAAAAACCACTTTTCGCACTTGTGTTAGTGTTGAAAAACCACTTTTCGCACTTGTGTTAGTGTTGAAAAACCACTTTTCGCACTTGTGTTAGTGTTGAAAAACCACTTTTCGCACTTGTGTTAGTGTTGAAAAACGACTTTTTGCACTTGTGTTGGTGCAGGAAACCACTTTTGCACTTGTATTAGTGTGGAAAAAACACTTTTTGCACTTGTGATAGTGTTGAAAAACCACGTTTCGCACTTGTGTTAGTGTTGAAAAACCACTTTTCGCACTTGTGTTAGTGTTGAAAAACCACTTTTCGCACTTGTGTTAGTGTTGAAAAACCACTTTTCGCACTTGTGTTAGTGCAGGAAACCACTTTTGCACTTGTATTAGTGTGGAAAAACCACTTTTCGCACTTGTGTTAGTGTTGAAAAACCACTTTTCGCACTTGTGTTAGTGTTGAAAAACCACTTTTCGCACTTGTGTTAGTGTTGAAAAACCACTTTTCGCACTTGTGTTGGTACAGGAAACCACTTTTGAACTTGTATTAGTGTGGAAAAAACACTTTTCGCACTTGTGTTAGTGTTGAAAAACCACTTTTCGCACTTGTGTTAGTGTTGAAAAACCACTTTTCGCACTTGTGTTGGTGCAGGAAACCACTTTTGCACTTGTATTAGTGTGGAAAAAACACTTTTTGCACTTGTGATAGTGTTGAAAAACCACTTTTCGCACTTGTGTTAGTGTTGAAAAACCACTTTTCGCACTTGTGTTGGTGCAGGAAACCACTTTTGCACTTGTATTAGTGTGGAAAAACGACTTTTCGCACTTGTGTTAGTGTTGAAAAACCACTTTTCGCACTTGTGTTAGTGTTGAAAAACCACTTTTCGCACTTGTGTTAGTGTTGAAAAACCACTTTTCGCACTTGTGTTAGTGTTGAAAAACCACTTTTCGCACTTGTGTTAGTGTTGAAAAACGACTTTTTGCACTTGTGTTGGTGCAGGAAACCACTTTTGCACTTGTATTAGTGTGGAAAAAACACTTTTTGCACTTGTGATAGTGTTGAAAAACCACGTTTCGCACTTGTGTTAGTGTTGAAAAACCACTTTTCGCACTTGTGTTAGTGTTGAAAAACCACTTTTCGCACTTGTGTTAGTGTTGAAAAACCACTTTTCGCACTTGTGTTAGTGCAGGAAACCACTTTTGCACTTGTATTAGTGTGGAAAAACCACTTTTCGCACTTGTGTTAGTGTTGAAAAACCACTTTTCGCACTTGTGTTAGTGTTGAAAAACCACTTTTCGCACTTGTGTTAGTGTTGAAAAACCACTTTTCGCACTTGTGTTGGTACAGGAAACCACTTTTGAACTTGTATTAGTGTGGAAAAAACACTTTTCGCACTTGTGTTAGTGTTGAAAAACCACTTTTCGCACTTGTGTTAGTGTTGAAAAACCACTTTTCGCACTTGTGTTGGTGCAGGAAACCACTTTTGCACTTGTATTAGTGTGGAAAAAACACTTTTTGCACTTGTGATAGTGTTGAAAAACCACTTTTCGCACTTGTGTTAGTGTTGAAAAACCACTTTTCGCACTTGTGTTGGTGCAGGAAACCACTTTTGCACTTGTATTAGTGTGGAAAAACCACGTTTCGCACTTGTATTAGTGTGGTAAAACACTTTTCGCACTTGTGTTAGTGTTGAAAAACCACTTTTCGCACTTGTGTTAGTGTTGAAAAACCACTTTTCGCACTCGTGTTGGTGCAGGAAACCACTTTTGCACTTGTATTAGTGTGGAAAAAACACTTTTCGCACTTGTGTTAGTGTTGAAAAACCACTTTTCGCACTTGTGTTAGAGTGGAAAAACCACTTTTCGCACTTGTGTTGGTGCAGGAAACCACTTTTGCACTTGTATTAGTGTGGAAAAAACACTTTTTGCACTTGTGATAGTGTTGAAAAACCACTTTTTGCACTTGTGTTAGTTTTGAAAAACCACTTTTCGCACTTGTGTTGGTGCAGAAAACCACTTTTGCACTTGTATTAGTGTGGAAAAACCACTTTTCGCACTTGTGTTAGCGTTGAAAATCCACTTTTCGCACTTGTGTTAGTGTTGAAAAATCACTTTTCGCACTTGTGTTAGTGTTGAAAAACCACTTTTCGCACTTGTGTTGGTGCAGGGAACCACTTTTGCACTTGTATTAGTGTGGAAAAAACACTTTTCGCACTTGTGTTAGTGTTGAAAAACCACTTTTCGCACTTGTGTTAGTGTTGAAAAACCACTTTTCGCACTTGTGTTGGTGCAGGAAACCACTTTTGCACTTGTATTAGTGTGGAAAAACCACTTTTCGCACTTGTGTTGGTGCAGGAAACCACTTTTGCACTTGTATTAGTGTGGAAAAACCACTTTTCGCACTTGTGTTAGTGTTGAAAAACCACTTTTCGCACTTGTGTTAGTGTTGAAAAACCACTTTTCGCACTTGTGTTGGTGCAGGAAACCACTTTTGCACTTGTATTAGTGTGGAAAAAACACTTTTTGCACTTGTGATAGTGTTGAAAAACCACTTTTCGCACTTGTGTTAGTGTTGAAAAACCACTTTTCGCACTTGTGTTGGTGCAGGAAACCACTTTTGCACTTGTATTAGTGTGGAAAAACCACTTTTCGCACTTGTGTTAGTGTTGAAAAACCACTTTTCGCACTTGTGTTAGTGTTGAAAAACCACTTTTCGCACTTGTTGGTGCAGGAAACCACTTTTGCACTTGTATTAGTGTGGAAAAACACTTTTCGCACTTGTGTTAGTGTTGAAAAACCACTTTTCGCACTTGTGTTAGTGTTGAAAAACCACTTTTCGCACTAGTGTTGGTGCAGGAAACCACTTTTGCACTTGTATTAGTGTGGAAAAACCACTTTTCGCACTTGTGTTAGTGTTGAAAAACCACTTTTCGCACTTGTGTTAGTGTGAAAAAACCACTTTTCGCACTTGTGTTAGTGTTGAAAAACCACTTTTCGCACTTGTGTTGGTGCAGGAAACCACTTTTGCACTTGTATTAGTGTGGAAAAAACACTTTTCGCACTTGTGTTAGTGTTGAAAAACCACTTTTCGCACTTGTGTTAGTGTTGAAAAACCACTTTTCGCACTTGTGTTGGTGCAGGAAACCACTTTTGCACTTGTATTAGTGTGGAAAAAACACTTTTTGCACTTGTGATAGTGTTGAAAAACCACTTTTCGCACTTGTGTTAGTGTTGAAAAACCACTTTTCGCACTCGTGTTGGTGCAGGAAACCACTTTTGCACTTGTATTAGTGTGGAAAAACCACTTTTCGTACTTGTGTTAGTGTTGAAAAACCACTTTTCGCAATTGTGTTAGTGTTGAAAAACCACTTTTCGCACTTGTGTTAGTGTTGAAATACCACTTTTCGCACTTGTGTTAGTGTTGAAAAACCACTTTTCGCACTTGTGTTGGTGCAGGAAACCACTTTTGCACTTGTATTAGTGTGGAAAAAACACTTTTTGCACTTGTGATAGTATTGAAAAACCACTTTTTGCACTTGTGTTAGTGTTGAAAAACCACTTTTCGCACTTGTGTTGGTGCAGGAAACCACTTTTGCACTTGTATTAGTGTGGAAAAACCACTTTTCGCACTTGTGTTAGTGTTGAAAAACCACTTTTCGCACTTGTGTTAGTGTTGAAAAACCACTTTTCGCACTTGTGTTAGTGTTGAAAAACCACTTTTCGCACTTGTGTTAGTGTTGAAAAACCACTTTTCACACTTGTGTTAGTGTTGAAAAACGACTTTTTGCACTTGTGTTAGTGTTGAAAAACCACTTTTCGCACTTGTGTTAGTGATGAAAAACCACTTTTCGCACTTGTGCTGGTGCAGGAAACCACTTTTGCACTTGTATTAGTGTGGAAAAAACACTTTTTGCACTTGTGATAGTGTTGAAAAACCACTTTTCGCACTTGTGTTAGTGTTGAAAAACCACTTTTCGCACTTGTGTTGGTGCAGGAAACCACTTTTGCACTTGTATTAGTGTGGAAAAACCACTTTTCGCACTTGTGTTAGTGTTGAAAAACCATTTTTCGCACTTGTGTTAGTGTTGAAAAACCACTTTTTGCACTTCTGTTAGTGTTGAAAAACCACTTTTCGCACTTGTGTTGGTGCAGGAAACCACTTTTGCACTTGTATTAGTGTGGAAAAAACACTTTTTGCACTTGTGATAGTGTTGAAAAACCACTTTTCGCACTTGTGTTAGTGTTGAAAAGCCACTTTTCGCACTTGTGTTGGTGCAGGAAACCACTTTTGCACTTGTATTAGTGTGGAAAAACCACTTTTCGTACTTGTGTTAGTGTTGAAAAACCACTTTTCGCAATTGTGTTAGTGTTGAAAAACACTTTTCGCACTTGTGTTAGTGTTGAAAAACCACTTTTCGCACTTGTGTTAGTGTTGAAAAACCACTTTTCGCACTTGTGTTAGTGTTGAAAAACCACTTTTCGCACTTGTGTTAGTGTTGAAAAACCACTTTTCGCACTTGTGTTAATGTTGAAAAACCACTTTTCGCACTTGTGTTAGTGTCGAAAAACCACTTTTCGCACTTGTGTTAGTGTTGAAAAACCACTTTTCGCACTTGTGTTGGTGCAGGAAACCACTTTTGCACTTGTATTAGTGTGGAAAAAACACTTTTTGCACTTGTGATAGTGTTGAAAAACCACTTTTCGCACTTGTGTTAGTGTTGAAAAACCACTTTTCGCACTTGTGTTAGTGTTGAAAAACCACTTTTCGCACTTGTGTTAGTGTTGAAAAACCACTTTTCGCACTTGTGTTAGTGCAGGAAACCACTTTTGCACTTGTATTAGTGTGGAAAAACCACTTTTCGTACTTGTGTTAGTGTTGAAAAACCACTTTTCGCACTTGTGTTAGTGTTGAAAAACCACTTTTCGCACTTGTGTTAGTGTTGAAAAACCACTTTTCGCACTTGTGTTGGGACAGGAAACCACTTTTGAACTTGTATTAGTGTGGAAAAAACACTTTTCGCACTTGTGTTAGTGTTGAAAAACCACTTTTCGCACTTGTGTTAGTGTTGAAAAACCACTTTTCGCACTTGTGTTGGTGCAGGAAACCACTTTTGCACTTGTATTAGTGTGGAAAAAACACTTTTTGCACTTGTGATAGTGTTGAAAAACCACTTTTCGCACTTGTGTTAGTGTTGAAAAACCACTTTTCGCACTTGTGTTGGTGCAGGAAACCACTTTTGCACTTGTATTAGTGTGGAAAAACCACGTTTCGCACTTGTATTAGTGTGGTAAAACACTTTTCGCACTTGTGTTAGTGTTGAAAAACCACTTTTCGCACTTGTGTTAGTGTTGAAAAACCACTTTTCGCACTCGTGTTGGTGCAGGAAACCACTTTTGCACTTGTATTAGTGTGGAAAAAACACTTTTCGCACTTGTGTTAGTGTTGAAAAACCACTTTTCGCACTTGTGTTAGAGTTGAAAAACCACTTTTCGCACTTGTGTTGGTGCAGGAAACCACTTTTGCACTTGTATTAGTGTGGAAAAAACACTTTTTGCACTTGTGATAGTGTTGAAAAACCACTTTTCGCACTTGTGTTAGTTTTGAAAAACCACTTTTCGCACTTGTGTTGGTGCAGAAAACCACTTTTGCACTTGTATTAGTGTGGAAAAACCACTTTTCGCACTTGTGTTAGTGTTGAAAAACCACTTTTCGCACTTGTGTTAGTGTTGAAAAATCACTTTTCGCACTTGTGTTAGTGTTGAAAAACCACTTTTCGCACTTGTGTTGGTGCAGGGAACCACTTTTGCACTTGTATTAGTGTGGAAAAAACACTTTTCGCACTTGTGTTAGTGTTGAAAAACCACTTTTCGCACTTGTGTTAGTGTTGAAAAACCACTTTTCGCACTTGTGTTGGTGCAGGAAACCACTTTTGCACTTGTATTAGTGTGGAAAAACCACTTTTCACACTTGTGTTGGTGCAGGAAACCACTTTTGCACTTGTATTAGTGTGGAAAAACCACTTTTCGCACTTGTGTTAGTGTTGAAAAACCACTTTTCGCACTTGTGTTAGTGTTGAAAAACCACTTTTTGCACTTGTGTTGGTGCAGGAAACCACTTTTGCACTTGTATTAGTGTGGAAAAAACACTTTTTGCACTTGTGATAGTGTTGAAAAACCACTTTTCGCACTTGTGTTAGTGTTGAAAAACCACTTTTCGCACTTGTGTTGGTGCAGGAAACCACTTTTGCACTTGTATTAGTGTGGAAAAACCACTTTTCGCACTTGTGTTAGTGTTGAAAAACCACTTTTCGCACTTGTGTTAGTGTTGAAAAACCACTTTTCGCACTTGTTGGTGCAGGAAACCACTTTTGCACTTGTATTAGTGTGGAAAAAACACTTTTCGCACTTGTGTTAGTGTTGAAAAACCACTTTTCGCACTTGTGTTAGTGTTGAAAAACCACTTTTCGCACTAGTGTTGGTGCAGGAAACCACTTTTGCACTTGTATTAGTGTGGAAAAACCACTTTTCGCACTTGTGTTAGTGTTGAAAAACCACTTTTCGCACTTGTGTTAGTGTTGAAAAACCACTTTTCGCACTTGTGTTAGTGTTGAAAAACCACTTTTCGCACTTGTGTTGGTGCAGGAAACCACTTTTGCACTTGTATTAGTGTGGAAAAAACACTTTTCGCACTTGTGTTAGTGTTGAAAAACCACTTTTCGCACTTGTGTTAGTGTTGAAAAACCACTTTTCGCACTTGTGTTGGTGCAGGAAACCACTTTTGCACTTGTATTAGTGTGGAAAAAACACTTTTTGCACTTGTGATAGTGTTGAAAAACCACTTTTCGCACTTGTGTTAGTGTTGAAAAACCACATTTCGCACTCGTGTTGGTGCAGGAAACCACTTTTGCACTTGTATTAGTGTGGCAAAACCACTTTTCGTACTTGTGTTAGTGTTGAAAAACCACTTTTCGCAATTGTGTTAGTGTTGAAAAACCACTTTTCGCACTTGTGTTAGTGTTGAAAAACCACTTTTCGCACTTGTGTTAGCGTTGAAAAACCACTTTTCGCACTTGTGTTAGTGTTGAAAAACCACTTTTCGCACTTGTGTTTATGTTGAAAAACCACTTTTCGCACTTGTGTTAGTGTTGAAAAACCACTTTTCGCACTTGTGTTAGTGTTGAAAAACCACTTTTCGCACTTGTGTTGGTGCAGGAAACCACTTTTGCACTTGTATTAGTGTGGAAAAAACACTTTTTGCACTTGTGATAGTGTTGAAAAACCACTTTTCGCACTTGTGTTAGTGTTGAAAAACCACTTTTCGCACTTGTGTTGGTGCAGGAAACCACTTTTGCACTTGTATTAGTGTGGAAAAACCACTTTTCGCACTTGTGTTAGTGTTGAAAAACCACTTTGCGCACTTGTGTTAGTGTTGAAAAACCACTTTTCACACTTGTGTTGGTGCAGGAAACCACTTTTGCACTTGTATTAGTGTCGAAAAAACACTTTTTGCACTTGTGATAGTGTTGAAAAACCACTTTTCGCACTTGTGTTAGTGTTGAAAAACCACTTTTCGCACTTGTGTTAGTGATGAAAAACCACTTTTCGCACTTGTGTTGGTGCAGGAAACCACTTTTGCACTTGTATTAGTGTGGAAAAAAACACTTTTCGAACTTGTGTTAGTGTTGAAAAACCACTTTTCGCTCTTGTGTTAGTGTTGAAAAACCACTTTTCGCACTTGTGTTGGTGTAGGAAACCACTTTTGCACTTGTATTAGTGTGGAAAAAACACTTTTCGCACTTGTGTTAGTGTTGAAAAACCACTTTTCGCACTTGTGTTAGTGTTGAAAAACCACTTTTCGCACTTGTGTTGGTGCAGGAAACCACTTTTGCACTTGTATTAGTGTGGAAAAAACACTTTTTGCACTTGTGATAGTGTTGAAAAACCACTTTTCGCACTTGTGTTAGTGTTGAAAAACCACATTTCGCACTCGTGTTGGTGCAGGAAACCACTTTTGCACTTGTATTAGTGTGGCAAAACCACTTTTCGTACTTGTGTTAGTGTTGAAAAACCACTTTTCGCAATTGTGTTAGTGTTGAAAAACCACTTTTCGCACTTGTGTTAGTGTTGAAAAACCACTTTTCGCACTTGTGTTAGCGTTGAAAAACCACTTTTCGCACTTGTGTTAGTGTTGAAAAACCACTTTTCGCACTTGTGTTAATGTTGAAAAACCACTTTTCGCACTTGTGTTAGTGTTGAAAAACCACTTTTCGCACTTGTGTTAGTGTTGAAAAACCACTTTTCGCACTTGTGTTGGTGCAGGAAACCACTTTTGCACTTGTATTAGTGTGGAAAAAACACTTTTTGCACTTGTGATAGTGTTGAAAAACCACTTTTCGCACTTGTGTTAGTGTTGAAAAACCACTTTTCGCACTTGTGTTGGTGCAGGAAACCACTTTTGCACTTGTATTAGTGTGGAAAAACCACTTTTCGCACTTGTGTTAGTGTTGAAAAACCACTTTGCGCACTTGTGTTAGTGTTGAAAAACCACTTTTCACACTTGTGTTGGTGCAGGAAACCACTTTTGCACTTGTATTAGTGTCGAAAAAACACTTTTTGCACTTGTGATAGTGTTGAAAAACCACTTTTCGCACTTGTGTTAGTGTTGAAAAACCACTTTTCGCACTTGTGTTAGTGATGAAAAACCACTTTTCGCACTTGTGTTGGTGCAGGAAACCACTTTTGCACTTGTATTAGTGTGGAAAAAAACACTTTTCGCACTTGTGTTAGTGTTGAAAAACCACTTTTCGCTCTTGTGTTAGTGTTGAAAAACCACTTTTCGCACTTGTGTTGGTGTAGGAAACCACTTTTGCACTTGTATTAGTGTGGAAAAAACACTTTTCGCACTTGTGTTAGTGTTGAAAAACCACTTTTCGCACTTGTGTTAGTGTTGAAAAACCACTTTTCGCACTTGTGTTGGTGCAGGAAACCACTTTTGCACTTGTATTAGTGAAGAAAAACCACTTTTCGCACTTGTGTTAGTGTTGAAAAACCACTTTTCGCACTTGTGTTAGTGTTGAAAAACCACTTTTCGCACTTGTGTTAGTGTTGAAAAACCACTTTTCGCACTTGTGTTGGTGCAGGAAACCACTTTTGCACTTGTATTAGTGTGGAAAAAACACTTTTCGCACTTGTGTTAGTGTTGAAATACCACTTTTCGCACTTGTGTTAGTGTTGAAAAACCACTTTTCGCACTTGTGTTGGTGCAGGAAACCACTTTTGCACTTGTATTAGTGTGGAAAAACCACTTTTCGCACTTGTGTTAGTGTTGAAAAACCACTTTTCGCACTTGTGTTAGTGTTGAAAAACCACTTTTCGCACTTGTTGGTGCAGGAAACCACTTTTGCACTTGTATTAGTGTGGAAAAAACACTTTTCGCACTTGTGTTAGTGTTGAAAAACCACTTTTCGCACTTGTGTTAGTGTTGAAAAACCACTTTTCGCACTAGTGTTGGTGCAGGAAACCACTTTTGCACTTGTATTAGTGTGGAAAAACCACTTTTCGCACTTGTGTTAGTGTTGAAAAACCACTTTTCGCACTTGTGTTAGTGTGAAAAAACCACTTTTCGCACTTGTGTTAGTGTTGAAAAACCACTTTTCGCACTTGTGTTGGTGCAGGAAACCACTTTTGCACTTGTATTAGTGTGGAAAAAACACTTTTCGCACTTGTGTTAGTGTTGAAAAACCACTTTTCGCACTTGTGTTAGTGTTGAAAAACCACTTTTCGCACTTGTGTTGGTGCAGGAAACCACTTTTGCACTTGTATTAGTGTGGAAAAAACACTTTTTGCACTTGTGATAGTGTTGAAAAACCACTTTTCGCACTTGTGTTAGTGTTGAAAAACCACTTTTCGCACTCGTGTTGGTGCAGGAAACCACTTTTGCACTTGTATTAGTGTGGAAAAACCACTTTTCGTACTTGTGTTAGTGTTGAAAAACCACTTTTCGCAATTGTGTTAGTGTTGAAAAACCACTTTTCGCACTTGTGTTAGTGTTGAAATACCACTTTTCGCACTTGTGTTAGTGTTGAAAAACCACTTTTCGCACTTGTGTTGGTGCAGGAAACCACTTTTGCACTTGTATTAGTGTGGAAAAAACACTTTTTGCACTTGTGATAGTATTGAAAAACCACTTTTCGCACTTGTGTTAGTGTTGAAAAACCACTTTTCGCACTTGTGTTGGTGCAGGAAACCACTTTTGCACTTGTATTAGTGTGGAAAAACCACTTTTCGCACTTGTGTTAGTGTTGAAAAACCACTTTTCGCACTTGTGTTAGTGTTGAAAAACCACTTTTCGCACTTGTGTTAGTGTTGAAAAACCACTTTTCGCACTTGTGTTAGTGTTGAAAAACCACTTTTCGCACTTGTGTTAGTGTTGAAAAACGACTTTTTGCACTTGTGTTGGTGCAGGAAACCACTTTTGCACTTGTATTAGTGTGGAAAAAACACTTTTTGCACTTGTGATAGTGTTGAAAAACCACGTTTCGCACTTGTGTTAGTGTTGAAAAACCACTTTTCGCACTTGTGTTAGTGTTGAAAAACCACTTTTCGCACTTGTGTTAGTGTTGAAAAACCACTTTTCGCACTTGTGTTAGTGCAGGAAACCACTTTTGCACTTGTATTAGTGTGGAAAAACCACTTTTCGCACTTGTGTTAGTGTTGAAAAACCACTTTTCGCACTTGTGTTAGTGTTGAAAAACCACTTTTCGCACTTGTGTTAGTGTTGAAAAACCACTTTTCGCACTTGTGTTGGTACAGGAAACCACTTTTGAACTTGTATTAGTGTGGAAAAAACACTTTTCGCACTTGTGTTAGTGTTGAAAAACCACTTTTCGCACTTGTGTTAGTGTTGAAAAACCACTTTTCGCACTTGTGTTGGTGCAGGAAACCACTTTTGCACTTGTATTAGTGTGGAAAAAACACTTTTTGCACTTGTGATAGTGTTGAAAAACCACTTTTCGCACTTGTGTTAGTGTTGAAAAACCACTTTTCGCACTTGTGTTGGTGCAGGAAACCACTTTTGCACTTGTATTAGTGTGGAAAAACCACTTTTCGCACTTGTGTTAGTGTTGAAAAACCACTTTTCGCACTTGTGTTAGTGTTGAAAAACCACTTTTCGCACTTGTGTTAGTGTTGAAAAACCACTTTTCGCACTTGTGTTAGTGTTGAAAAACCACTTTTCGCACTTGTGTTAGTGTTGAAAAACGACTTTTTGCACTTGTGTTGGTGCAGGAAACCACTTTTGCACTTGTATTAGTGTGGAAAAAACACTTTTTGCACTTGTGATAGTGTTGAAAAACCACGTTTCGCACTTGTGTTAGTGTTGAAAAACCACTTTTCGCACTTGTGTTAGTGTTGAAAAACCACTTTTCGCACTTGTGTTAGTGTTGAAAAACCACTTTTCGCACTTGTGTTAGTGCAGGAAACCACTTTTGCACTTGTATTAGTGTGGAAAAACCACTTTTCGCACTTGTGTTAGTGTTGAAAAACCACTTTTCGCACTTGTGTTAGTGTTGAAAAACCACTTTTCGCACTTGTGTTAGTGTTGAAAAACCACTTTTCGCACTTGTGTTGGTACAGGAAACCACTTTTGAACTTGTATTAGTGTGGAAAAAACACTTTTCGCACTTGTGTTAGTGTTGAAAAACCACTTTTCGCACTTGTGTTAGTGTTGAAAAACCACTTTTCGCACTTGTGTTGGTGCAGGAAACCACTTTTGCACTTGTATTAGTGTGGAAAAAACACTTTTTGCACTTGTGATAGTGTTGAAAAACCACTTTTCGCACTTGTGTTAGTGTTGAAAAACCACTTTTCGCACTTGTGTTGGTGCAGGAAACCACTTTTGCACTTGTATTAGTGTGGAAAAACCACGTTTCGCACTTGTATTAGTGTGGTAAAACACTTTTCGCACTTGTGTTAGTGTTGAAAAACCACTTTTCGCACTTGTGTTAGTGTTGAAAAACCACTTTTCGCACTCGTGTTGGTGCAGGAAACCACTTTTGCACTTGTATTAGTGTGGAAAAAACACTTTTCGCACTTGTGTTAGTGTTGAAAAACCACTTTTCGCACTTGTGTTAGAGTGGAAAAACCACTTTTCGCACTTGTGTTGGTGCAGGAAACCACTTTTGCACTTGTATTAGTGTGGAAAAAACACTTTTTGCACTTGTGATAGTGTTGAAAAACCACTTTTCGCACTTGTGTTAGTGTTGAAAAACCACTTTTCGCACTTGTGTTGGTGCAGGAAACCACTTTTGCACTTGTATTAGTGTGGAAAAACCACTTTTCGCACTTGTGTTAGTGTTGAAAAACCACTTTTCGCACTTGTGTTAGTGTTGAAAAACCACTTTTCGCACTTGTGTTAGTGTTGAAAAACCACTTTTCGCACTTGTGTTAGTGTTGAAAAACCACTTTTCGCACTTGTGTTAGTGTTGAAAAACGACTTTTTGCACTTGTGTTGGTGCAGGAAACCACTTTTGCACTTGTATTAGTGTGGAAAAAACACTTTTTGCACTTGTGATAGTGTTGAAAAACCACGTTTCGCACTTGTGTTAGTGTTGAAAAACCACTTTTCGCACTTGTGTTAGTGTTGAAAAACCACTTTTCGCACTTGTGTTAGTGTTGAAAAACCACTTTTCGCACTTGTGTTAGTGCAGGAAACCACTTTTGCACTTGTATTAGTGTGGAAAAACCACTTTTCGCACTTGTGTTAGTGTTGAAAAACCACTTTTCGCACTTGTGTTGGTGTTGAAAAACCACTTTTCGCACTTGTGTTAGTGTTGAAAAACCACTTTTCGCACTTGTGTTGGTACAGGAAACCACTTTTGAACTTGTATTAGTGTGGAAAAAACACTTTTCGCACTTGTGTTAGTGTTGAAAAACCACTTTTCGCACTTGTGTTAGTGTTGAAAAACCACTTTTCGCACTTGTGTTGGTGCAGGAAACCACTTTTGCACTTGTATTAGTGTGGAAAAAACACTTTTTGCACTTGTGATAGTGTTGAAAAACCACTTTTCGCACTTGTGTTAGTGTTGAAAAACCACTTTTCGCACTTGTGTTGGTGCAGGAAACCACTTTTGCACTTGTATTAGTGTGGAAAAACCACGTTTCGCACTTGTATTAGTGTGGTAAAACACTTTTCGCACTTGTGTTAGTGTTGAAAAACCACTTTTCGCACTTGTGTTAGTGTTGAAAAACCACTTTTCGCACTCGTGTTGGTGCAGGAAACCACTTTTGCACTTGTATTAGTGTGGAAAAAACACTTTTCGCACTTGTGTTAGTGTTGAAAAACCACTTTTCGCACTTGTGTTAGAGTGGAAAAACCACTTTTCGCACTTGTGTTGGTGCAGGAAACCACTTTTGCACTTGTATTAGTGTGGAAAAAAACACTTTTTGCACTTGTGATAGTGTTGAAAAACCACTTTTTGCACTTGTGTTAGTTTTGAAAAACCACTTTTCGCACTTGTGTTGGTGCAGAAAACCACTTTTGCACTTGTATTAGTGTGGAAAAACCACTTTTCGCACTTGTGTTAGCGTTGAAAATCCACTTTTCGCACTTGTGTTAGTGTTGAAAAATCACTTTTCGCACTTGTGTTAGTGTTGAAAAACCACTTTTCGCACTTGTGTTGGTGCAGGGAACCACTTTTGCACTTGTATTAGTGTGGAAAAAACACTTTTCGCACTTGTGTTAGTGTTGAAAAACCACTTTTCGCACTTGTGTTAGTGTTGAAAAACCACTTTTCGCACTTGTGTTGGTGCAGGAAACCACTTTTGCACTTGTATTAGTGTGGAAAAACCACTTTTCGCACTTGTGTTGGTGCAGGAAACCACTTTTGCACTTGTATTAGTGTGGAAAAACCACTTTTCGCACTTGTGTTAGTGTTGAAAAACCACTTTTCGCACTTGTGTTAGTGTTGAAAAACCACTTTTCGCACTTGTGTTGGTGCAGGAAACCACTTTTGCACTTGTATTAGTGTGGAAAAAACACTTTTTGCACTTGTGATAGTGTTGAAAAACCACTTTTCGCACTTGTGTTAGTGTTGAAAAACCACTTTTCGCACTTGTGTTGGTGCAGGAAACCACTTTTGCACTTGTATTAGTGTGGAAAAACCACTTTTCGCACTTGTGTTAGTGTTGAAAAACCACTTTTCGCACTTGTGTTAGTGTTGAAAAACCACTTTTCGCACTTGTTGGTGCAGGAAACCACTTTTGCACTTGTATTAGTGTGGAAAAACACTTTTCGCACTTGTGTTAGTGTTGAAAAACCACTTTTCGCACTTGTGTTAGTGTTGAAAAACCACTTTTCGCACTAGTGTTGGTGCAGGAAACCACTTTTGCACTTGTATTAGTGTGGAAAAACCACTTTTCGCACTTGTGTTAGTGTTGAAAAACCACTTTTCGCACTTGTGTTAGTGTGAAAAAACCACTTTTCGCACTTGTGTTAGTGTTGAAAAACCACTTTTCGCACTTGTGTTGGTGCAGGAAACCACTTTTGCACTTGTATTAGTGTGGAAAAATCACTTTTCGCACTTGTGTTAGTGTTGAAAAACCACTTTTCGCACTTGTGTTAGTGTTGAAAAACCACTTTTCGCACTTGTGTTGGTGCAGGAAACCACTTTTGCACTTGTATTAGTGTGGAAAAAACACTTTTTGCACTTGTGATAGTGTTGAAAAACCACTTTTCGCACTTGTGTTAGTGTTGAAAAACCACTTTTCGCACTCGTGTTGGTGCAGGAAACCACTTTTGCACTTGTATTAGTGTGGAAAAACCACTTTTCGTACTTGTGTTAGTGTTGAAAAACCACTTTTCGCAATTGTGTTAGTGTTGAAAAACCACTTTTCGCACTTGTGTTAGTGTTGAAATACCACTTTTCGCACTTGTGTTAGTGTTGAAAAACCACTTTTCGCACTTGTGTTGGTGCAGGAAACCACTTTTGCACTTGTATTAGTGTGGAAAAAACACTTTTTGCACTTGTGATAGTATTGAAAAACCACTTTTTGCACTTGTGTTAGTGTTGAAAAACCACTTTTCGCACTTGTGTTGGTGCAGGAAACCACTTTTGCACTTGTATTAGTGTGGAAAAACCACTTTTCGCACTTGTGTTAGTGTTGAAAAACCACTTTTCGCACTTGTGTTAGTGTTGAAAAACCACTTTTCGCACTTGTGTTAGTGTTGAAAAACCACTTTTCGCACTTGTGTTAGTGTTGAAAAACCACTTTTCGCACTTGTGTTAGTGTTGAAAAACGACTTTTTGCACTTGTGTTAGTGTTGAAAAACCACTTTTCGCACTTGTGTTAGTGATGAAAAACCACTTTTCGCACTTGTGCTGGTGCAGGAAACCACTTTTGCACTTGTATTAGTGTGGAAAAAACACTTTTTGCACTTGTGATAGTGTTGAAAAACCACTTTTCGCACTTGTGTTAGTGTTGAAAAACCACTTTTCGCACTTGTGTTGGTGCAGGAAACCACTTTTGCACTTGTATTAGTGTGGAAAAACCACTTTTCGCACTTGTGTTAGTGTTGAAAAACCATTTTTCGCACTTGTGTTAGTGTTGAAAAACCACTTTTTGCACTTCTGTTAGTGTTGAAAAACCACTTTTCGCACTTGTGTTGGTGCAGGAAACCACTTTTGCACTTGTATTAGTGTGGAAAAAACACTTTTTGCACTTGTGATAGTGTTGAAAAACCACTTTTCGCACTTGTGTTAGTGTTGAAAAGCCACTTTTCGCACTTGTGTTGGTGCAGGAAACCACTTTTGCACTTGTATTAGTGTGGAAAAACCACTTTTCGTACTTGTGTTAGTGTTGAAAAACCACTTTTCACAATTGTGTTAGTGTTGAAAAACACTTTTCGCACTTGTGTTAGTGTTGAAAAACCACTTTTCGCACTTGTGTTAGTGTTGAAAAACCACTTTTCGCACTTGTGTTAGTGTTGAAAAACCACTTTTCGCACTTGTGTTAGTGTTGAAAAACCACTTTTCGCACTTGTGTTAATGTTGAAAAACCACTTTTCGCACTTGTGTTAGTGTCGAAAAACCACTTTTCGCACTTGTGTTAGTGTTGAAAAACCACTTTTCGCACTTGTGTTGGTGCAGGAAACCACTTTTGCACTTGTATTAGTGTGGAAAAAACACTTTTTGCACTTGTGATAGTGTTGAAAAACCACTTTTCGCACTTGTGTTAGTGTTGAAAAACCACTTTTCGCACTTGTGTTAGTGTTGAAAAACCACTTTTCGCACTTGTGTTAGTGTTGAAAAACCACTTTTCGCACTTGTGTTAGTGCAGGAAACCACTTTTGCACTTGTATTAGTGTGGAAAAACCACTTTTCGCACTTGTGTTAGTGTTGAAAAACCACTTTTCGCACTTGTGTTAGTGTTGAAAAACCACTTTTCGCACTTGTGTTAGTGTTGAAAAACCACTTTTCGCACTTGTGTTGGGACAGGAAACCACTTTTGAACTTGTATTAGTGTGGAAAAAACACTTTTCGCACTTGTGTTAGTGTTGAAAAACCACTTTTCGCACTTGTGTTAGTGTTGAAAAACCACTTTTCGCACTTGTGTAGGTGCAGGAAACCACTTTTGCACTTGTATTAGTGTGGAAAAAACACTTTTTGCACTTGTGATAGTGTTGAAAAACCACTTTTCGCACTTGTGTTAGTGTTGAAAAACCACTTTTCGCACTTGTGTTGGTGCAGGAAACCACTTTTGCACTTGTATTAGTGTGGAAAAACCACGTTTCGCACTTCTATTAGTGTGGTAAAACACTTTTCGCACTTGTGTTAGTGTTGAAAAACCACTTTTCGCACTTGTGTTAGTGTTGAAAAACCACTTTTCGCACTCGTGTTGGTGCAGGAAACCACTTTTGCACTTGTATTAGTGTGGAAAAAACACTTTTCGCACTTGTGTTAGTGTTGAAAAACCACTTTTCGCACTTGTGTTAGAGTTGAAAAACCACTTTTCGCACTTGTGTTGGTGCAGGAAACCACTTTTGCACTTGTATTAGTGTGGAAAAAACACTTTTTGCACTTGTGATAGTGTTGAAAAACCACTTTTCGCACTTGTGTTAGTTTTGAAAAACCACTTTTCGCACTTGTGTTGGTGCAGAAAACCACTTTTGCACTTGTATTAGTGTGGAAAAACCACTTTTCGCACTTGTGTTAGTGTTGAAAAACCACTTTTCGCACTTGTGTTAGTGTTGAAAAATCACTTTTCGCACTTGTGTTAGTGTTGAAAAACCACTTTTCGCACTTGTGTTGGTGCAGGGAACCACTTTTGCACTTGTATTAGTGTGGAAAAAACACTTTTCGCACTTGTGTTAGTGTTGAAAAACCACTTTTCGCACTTGTGTTAGTGTTGAAAAACCACTTTTTGCACTTGTGTTGGTGCAGGAAACCACTTTTGCACTTGTATTAGTGTGGAAAAACCACTTTTCACACTTGTGTTGGTGCAGGAAACCACTTTTGCACTTGTATTAGTGTGGAAAAACCACTTTTCGCACTTGTGTTAGTGTTGAAAAACCACTTTTCGCACTTGTGTTAGTGTTGAAAAACCACTTTTCGCACTTGTGTTGGTGCAGGAAACCACTTTTGCACTTGTATTAGTGTGGAAAAAACACTTTTTGCACTTGTGATAGTGTTGAAAAACCACTTTTCGCACTTGTGTTAGTGTTGAAAAACCACTTTTCGCACTTGTGTTGGTGCAGGAAACCACTTTTGCACTTGTATTAGTGTGGAAAAACCACTTTTCGCACTTGTGTTAGTGTTGAAAAACCACTTTTCGCACTTGTGTTAGTGTTGAAAAACCACTTTTCGCACTTGTTGGTGCAGGAAACCACTTTTGCACTTGTATTAGTGTGGAAAAAACACTTTTCGCACTTGTGTTAGTGTTGAAAAACCACTTTTCGCACTTGTGTTAGTGTTGAAAAACCACTTTTCGCACTAGTGTTGGTGCAGGAAACCACTTTTGCACTTGTATTAGTGTGGAAAAACCACTTTTCGCACTTGTGTTAGTGTTGAAAAACCACTTTTCGCACTTGTGTTAGTGTTGAAAAACCACTTTTCGCACTTGTGTTAGTGTTGAAAAACCACTTTTCGCACTTGTGTTGGTGCAGGAAACCACTTTTGCACTTGTATTAGTGTGGAAAAAACACTTTTCGCACTTGTGTTAGTGTTGAAAAACCACTTTTCGCACCTGTGTTAGTGTTGAAAAACCACTTTTCGCACTTGTGTTGGTGCAGGAAACCACTTTTGCACTTGTATTAGTGTGGAAAAAACACTTTTTGCACTTGTGATAGTGTTGAAAAACCACTTTTCGCACTTGTGTTAGTGTTGAAAAACCACATTTCGCACTCGTGTTGGTGCAGGAAACCACTTTTGCACTTGTATTAGTGTGGCAAAACCACTTTTCGTACTTGTGTTAGTGTTGAAAAACCACTTTTCGCAATTGTGTTAGTGTTGAAAAACCACTTTTCGCACTTGTGTTAGTGTTGAAAAACCACTTTTCGCACTTGTGTTAGCGTTGAAAAACCACTTTTCGCACTTGTGTTAGTGTTGAAAAACCACTTTTCGCACTTGTGTTAATGTTGAAAAACCACTTTTCGCACTTGTGTTAGTGTTGAAAAACCACTTTTCGCACTTGTGTTAGTGTTGAAAAACCACTTTTCGCACTTGTGTTGGTGCAGGAAACCACTTTTGCACTTGTATTAGTGTGGAAAAAACACTTTTTGCACTTGTGATAGTGTTGAAAAACCACTTTTCGCACTTGTGTTAGTGTTGAAAAACCACTTTTCGCACTTGTGTTGGTGCAGGAAACCACTTTTGCACTTGTATTAGTGTGGAAAAACCACTTTTCGCACTTGTGTTAGTGTTGAAAAACCACTTTGCGCACTTGTGTTAGTGTTGAAAAACCACTTTTCACACTTGTGTTGGTGCAGGAAACCACTTTTGCACTTGTATTAGTGTCGAAAAAACACTTTTTGCACTTGTGATAGTGTTGAAAAACCACTTTTCGCACTTGTGTTAGTGTTGAAAAACCACTTTTCGCACTTGTGTTAGTGATGAAAAACCACTTTTCGCACTTGTGTTGGTGCAGGAAACCACTTTTGCACTTGTATTAGTGTGGAAAAAAACACTTTTCGCACTTGTGTTAGTGTTGAAAAACCACTTTTCGCTCTTGTGTTAGTGTTGAAAAACCACTTTTCGCACTTGTGTTGGTGTAGGAAACCACTTTTGCACTTGTATTAGTGTGGAAAAAACACTTTTCGCACTTGTGTTAGTGTTGAAAAACCACTTTTCGCACTTGTGTTAGTGTTGAAAAACCACTTTTCGCACTTGTGTTGGTGCAGGAAACCACTTTTGCACTTGTATTAGTGAAGAAAAACCACTTTTCGCACTTGTGTTAGTGTTGAAAAACCACTTTTCGCACTTGTGTTAGTGTTGAAAAACCACTTTTCGCACTTGTGTTAGTGTTGAAAAACCACTTTTCGCACTTGTGTTGGTGCAGGAAACCACTTTTGCACTTGTATTAGTGTGGAAAAAACACTTTTCGCACTTGTGTTAGTGTTGAAATACCACTTTTCGCACTTGTGTTAGTGTTGAAAAACCACTTTTCGCACTTGTGTTGGTGCAGGAAACCACTTTTGCACTTGTATTAGTGTGGAAAAAACACTTTTTGCACTTGTGATAGTATTGAAAAACCACTTTTCGCACTTGTGTTAGTGTTGAAAAACCACTTTTCGCACTTGTGTTAGTGTTGAAAAACCACTTTTCGCACTTGTGTTAGTGTTGAAAAACCACTTTTCGCACTTGTGTTAGTGTTGAAAAACCACTTTTCGCACTTGTGTTAGTGTTGAAAAACCACTTTTCGCACTTGTGTTGGTGCAGGAAACCACTTTTGCACTTGTATTAGTGTGGAAAAAACACTTTTTGCACTTGTGATAGTGTTGAAAAACCACTTTTCGCACTTGTGTTAGTGTTGAAAAACCACTTTTCGCACTTGTGTTGGTGCAGGAAACCACTTTTGCACTTGTATTAGTGTGGAAAAACCACTTTTCGTACTTGTGTTAGTGTTGAAAAGCCACTTTTCGCACTTGTGTTGGTGCAGGAAACCACTTTTGCACTTGTATTAGTGTGGAAAAACCACTTTTCGTACTTGTGTTAGTGTTGAAAAACCACTTTTCGCAATTGTGTTAGTGTTGAAAAACACTTTTCGCACTTGTGTTAGTGTTGAAAAACCACTTTTCGCACTTGTGTTAGTGTTGAAAAACCACTTTTCGCACTTGTGTTAGTGTTGAAAAACCACTTTTCGCACTTGTGTTAGTGTTGAAAAACCACTTTTCGCACTTGTGTTAATGTTGAAAAACCACTTTTCGCACTTGTGTTAGTGTCGAAAAACCACTTTTCGCACTTGTGTTAGTGTTGAAAAACCACTTTTCGCACTTGTGTTGGTGCAGGAAACCACTTTTGCACTTGTATTAGTGTGGAAAAAACACTTTTTGCACTTGTGATAGTGTTGAAAAACCACTTTTCGCACTTGTGTTAGTGTTGAAAAACCACTTTTCGCACTTGTGTTAGTGTTGAAAAACCACTTTTCGCACTTGTGTTAGTGTTGAAAAACCACTTTTCGCACTTGTGTTAGTGCAGGAAACCACTTTTGCACTTGTATTAGTGTGGAAAAACCACTTTTCGCACTTGTGTTAGTGTTGAAAAACCACTTTTCGCACTTGTGTTAGTGTTGAAAAACCACTTTTCGCACTTGTGTTAGTGTTGAAAAACCACTTTTCGCACTTGTGTTGGGACAGGAAACCACTTTTGAACTTGTATTAGTGTGGAAAAAACACTTTTCGCACTTGTGTTAGTGTTGAAAAACCACTTTTCGCACTTGTGTTAGTGTTGAAAAACCACTTTTCGCACTTGTGTTGGTGCAGGAAACCACTTTTGCACTTGTATTAGTGTGGAAAAAACACTTTTTGCACTTGTGATAGTGTTGAAAAACCACTTTTCGCACTTGTGTTAGTGTTGAAAAACCACTTTTCGCACTTGTGTTGGTGCAGGAAACCACTTTTGCACTTGTATTAGTGTGGAAAAACCACGTTTCGCACTTGTATTAGTGTGGTAAAACACTTTTCGCACTTGTGTTAGTGTTGAAAAACCACTTTTCGCACTTGTGTTAGTGTTGAAAAACCACTTTTCGCACTCGTGTTGGTGCAGGAAACCACTTTTGCACTTGTATTAGTGTGGAAAAAACACTTTTCGCACTTGTGTTAGTGTTGAAAAACCACTTTTCGCACTTGTGTTAGAGTTGAAAAACCACTTTTCGCACTTGTGTTGGTGCAGGAAACCACTTTTGCACTTGTATTAGTGTGGAAAAAACACTTTTTGCACTTGTGATAGTGTTGAAAAACCACTTTTCGCACTTGTGTTAGTTTTGAAAAACCACTTTTCGCACTTGTGTTGGTGCAGAAAACCACTTTTGCACTTGTATTAGTGTGGAAAAACCACTTTTCGCACTTGTGTTAGTGTTGAAAAACCACTTTTCGCACTTGTGTTAGTGTTGAAAAATCACTTTTCGCACTTGTGTTAGTGTTGAAAAACCACTTTTCGCACTTGTGTTGGTGCAGGGAACCACTTTTGCACTTGTATTAGTGTGGAAAAAACACTTTTCGCACTTGTGTTAGTGTTGAAAAACCACTTTTCGCACTTGTGTTAGTGTTGAAAAACCACTTTTCGCACTTGTGTTGGTGCAGGAAACCACTTTTGCACTTGTATTAGTGTGGAAAAACCACTTTTCACACTTGTGTTGGTGCAGGAAACCACTTTTGCACTTGTATTAGTGTGGAAAAACCACTTTTCGCACTTGTGTTAGTGTTGAAAAACCACTTTTCGCACTTGTGTTAGTGTTGAAAAACCACTTTTCGCACTTGTGTTGGTGCAGGAAACCACTTTTGCACTTGTATTAGTGTGGAAAAAACACTTTTTGCACTTGTGATAGTGTTGAAAAACCACTTTTCGCACTTGTGTTAGTGTTGAAAAACCACTTTTCGCACTTGTGTTGGTGCAGGAAACCACTTTTGCACTTGTATTAGTGTGGAAAAACCACTTTTCGCACTTGTGTTAGTGTTGAAAAACCACTTTTCGCACTTGTGTTAGTGTTGAAAAACCACTTTTCGCACTTGTTGGTGCAGGAAACCACTTTTGCACTTGTATTAGTGTGGAAAAAACACTTTTCGCACTTGTGTTAGTGTTGAAAAACCACTTTTCGCACTTGTGTTAGTGTTGAAAAACCACTTTTCGCACTAGTGTTGGTGCAGGAAACCACTTTTGCACTTGTATTAGTGTGGAAAAACCACTTTTCGCACTTGTGTTAGTGTTGAAAAACCACTTTTCGCACTTGTGTTAGTGTTGAAAAACCACTTTTCGCACTTGTGTTAGTGTTGAAAAACCACTTTTCGCACTTGTGTTGGTGCAGGAAACCACTTTTGCACTTGTATTAGTGTGGAAAAAACACTTTTCGCACTTGTGTTAGTGTTGAAAAACCACTTTTCGCACTTGTGTTAGTGTTGAAAAACCACTTTTCGCACTTGTGTTGGTGCAGGAAACCACTTTTGCACTTGTATTAGTGTGGAAAAAACACTTTTTGCACTTGTGATAGTGTTGAAAAACCACTTTTCGCACTTGTGTTAGTGTTGAAAAACCACATTTCGCACTCGTGTTGGTGCAGGAAACCACTTTTGCACTTGTATTAGTGTGGCAAAACCACTTTTCGTACTTGTGTTAGTGTTGAAAAACCACTTTTCGCAATTGTGTTAGTGTTGAAAAACCACTTTTCGCACTTGTGTTAGTGTTGAAAAACCACTTTTCGCACTTGTGTTAGCGTTGAAAAACCACTTTTCGCACTTGTGTTAGTGTTGAAAAACCACTTTTCGCACTTGTGTTAATGTTGAAAAACCACTTTTCGCACTTGTGTTAGTGTTGAAAAACCACTTTTCGCACTTGTGTTAGTGTTGAAAAACCACTTTTCGCACTTGTGTTGGTGCAGGAAACCACTTTTGCACTTGTATTAGTGTGGAAAAAACACTTTTTGCACTTGTGATAGTGTTGAAAAACCACTTTTCGCACTTGTGTTAGTGTTGAAAAACCACTTTTCGCACTTGTGTTGGTGCAGGAAACCACTTTTGCACTTGTATTAGTGTGGAAAAACCACTTTTCGCACTTGTGTTAGTGTTGAAAAACCACTTTGCGCACTTGTGTTAGTGTTGAAAAACCACTTTTCACACTTGTGTTGGTGCAGGAAACCACTTTTGCACTTGTATTAGTGTCGAAAAAACACTTTTTGCACTTGTGATAGTGTTGAAAAACCACTTTTCGCACTTGTGTTAGTGTTGAAAAACCACTTTTCGCACTTGTGTTAGTGATGAAAAACCACTTTTCGCACTTGTGTTGGTGCAGGAAACCACTTTTGCACTTGTATTAGTGTGGAAAAAAACACTTTTCGCACTTGTGTTAGTGTTGAAAAACCACTTTTCGCTCTTGTGTTAGTGTTGAAAAACCACTTTTCGCACTTGTGTTGGTGTAGGAAACCACTTTTGCACTTGTATTAGTGTGGAAAAAACACTTTTCGCACTTGTGTTAGTGTTGAAAAACCACTTTTCGCACTTGTGTTAGTGTTGAAAAACCACTTTTCGCACTTGTGTTGGTGCAGGGAACCACTTTTGCACTTGTATTAGTGAAGAAAAACCACTTTTCGCACTTGTGTTAGTGTTGAAAAACCACTTTTCGCACTTGTGTTAGTGTTGAAAAACCACTTTTCGCACTTGTGTTAGTGTTGAAAAACCACTTTTCGCACTTGTGTTGGTGCAGGAAACCACTTTTGCACTTGTATTAGTGTGGAAAAAACACTTTTCGCACTTGTGTTAGTGTTGAAATACCACTTTTCGCACTTGTGTTAGTGTTGAAAAACCACTTTTCGCACTTGTGTTGGTGCAGGAAACCACTTTTGCACTTGTATTAGTGTGGAAAAAACACTTTTTGCACTTGTGATAGTATTGAAAAACCACTTTTCGCACTTGTGTTAGTGTTGAAAAACCACTTTTCGCACTTGTGTTAGTGTTGAAAAACCACTTTTCGCACTTGTGTTAGTGTTGAAAAACCACTTTTCGCACTTGTGTTAGTGTTGAAAAACCACTTTTCGCACTTGTGTTAGTGTTGAAAAACCACTTTTCGCACTTGTGTTGGTGCAGGAAACCACTTTTGCACTTGTATTAGTGTGGAAAAAACACTTTTTGCACTTGTGATAGTGTTGAAAAACCACTTTTCGCACTTGTGTTAGTGTTGAAAAACCACTTTTCGCACTTGTGTTGGTGCAGGAAACCACTTTTGCACTTGTATTAGTGTGGAAAAACCACTTTTCGTACTTGTGTTAGTGTTGAAAAACCACTTTTCGCAATTGTGTTAGTGTTGAAAAACCACTTTTCGCACTTGTGTTAGTGTTGAAAAACCACTTTTCGCACTTGTGTTAGCGTTGAAAAACCACTTTTCGCACTTGTGTTAGTGTTGAAAAACCACTTTTCGCACTTGTGTTAGTGTTGAAAAACCACTTTTCGCACTTGTGTTAATGTTGAAAAACCACTTTTCGCACTTGTGTTAGTGTTGAAAAACCACTTTTCGCACTTGTGTTAGTGTTGAAAAACCACTTTTCGCACTTGTGTTGGTGCAGGAAACCACTTTTGCACTTGTATTAGTGTGGAAAAAACACTTTTTGCACTTGTGATAGTGTTGAAAAACCACTTTTCGCACTTGTGTTAGTGTTGAAAAACCACTTTTCGCACTTGTGTTGGTGCAGGAAACCACTTTTGCACTTGTATTAGTGTGGAAAAACCACTTTTCGCACTTGTGTTAGTGTTGAAAAACCACTTTGCGCACTTGTGATAGTGTTGAAAAACCACTTTTCACACTTGTGTTGGTGCAGGAAACCACTTTTGCACTTGTATTAGTGTCGAAAAAACACTTTTTGCACTTGTGATAGTGTTGAAAAACCACTTTTCGCACTTGTGTTAGTGTTGAAAAACCACTTTTCGCACTTGTGTTAGTGATGAAAAACCACTTTTCGCACTTGTGTTGGTGCAGGAAACCACTTTTGCACTTGTATTAGTGTGGAAAAAACACTTTTCGCACTTGTGTTAGTGTTGAAAAACCACTTTTCGCTCTTGTGTTAGTGTTGAAAAACCACTTTTCGCACTTGTGTTGGTGTAGGAAACCACTTTTGCACTTGTATTAGTGTGGAAAAAACACTTTTTGCACTTGTGTTAGTGTTGAAAAACCACTTTTCGCACTTGTGTTAGTGTTGAAAAACCACTTTTCGCACTTGTGTTGGTGCAGGAAACCACTTTTGCACTTGTATTAGTGTGGAAAAACCACTTTTCGCACTTGTGTTAGTGTTGAAAAACCACTTTTCGCACTTGTGTTAGTGTTGAAAAACCACTTTTCGCACTTGTGTTAGTGTTGAAAAACCACTTTTCGCACTTGTGTTGGTGCAGGAAACCACTTTTGCACTTGTATGTATTAGTGTGGAAAAAACACTTTTCGCACTTATGTTAGTGTTGAAATACCACTTTTCGCACTTGTGTTAGTGTTGAAAAACCACTTTTCGCACTTGTGTTGGTGCAGGAAACCACTTTTGCACTTGTATTAGTGTGGAAAAAACACTTTTTGCACTTGTATTAGTGTGGAAAAAACACTTTTTGCACTTGTGATAGTGTTGAAAAACCACTTTTCGCACTTGTGTTAGTGTTGAAAAACCACTTTTCGCACTTGTGTTAGTGTTGAAAAACGACTTTTCGCACTTGTGTTAGTGTTGAAAAACCACTTTTCGCACTTGTGTTAGTGTTGAAAAACGACTTTTCGCACTTGTGTTAGTGATGAAAAACCACTTTTCGCACTTGTGCTGGTGCAGGAAACCACTTTTGCACTTGTATTAGTGTGGAAAAAACACTTTTTGCACTTGTGATAGTGTTGAAAAACCACTTTTCGCACTTGTGTTAGTGTTGAAAAACCACTTTTCGCACTTGTGTTAGTGTTGAAAAACGACTTTTCGCACTTGTGTTAGTGATGAAAAACCACTTTTCGCACTTGTGCTGGTGCAGGAAACCACTTTTGCACTTGTATTAGTGTGGAAAAACCACTTTTCGCACTTGTGTTAGTGTTGAAAAACCACTTTTCGCACTTGTGTTAGTGTTGAAAAACCACTTTTCGCACTTGTGTTAGTGATGAAAAACCACTTTTCGCACTTGTGCTGGTGCAGGAAACCACTTTTGCACTTGTATTAGTGTGGAAAAAACACTTTTTGCACTTGTGATAGTGTTGAAAAACCACTTTTCGCACTTGTGTTAGTGTTGAAAAACCACTTTTCGCACTTGTGTTGGTGCAGGAAACCACTTTTGCACTTCTATTAGTGAAGAAAAACCACTTTTCGCACTTGTGTTAGTGTTGAAAAACCACTTTTCGCACTTGTGTTAGTGTTGAAAAACCACTTTTCGCACTTGTGTTAGTGTTGAAAAACCACTTTTCGCACTTGTGTTGGTGCAGGAAACCACTTTTGCACTTGTATTAGTGTGGAAAAAACACTTTTCGCACTTGTGTTAGTGTTGAAATACCACTTTTCGCACTTGTGTTAGTGTTGAAAAACCACTTTTCGCACTTGTGTTGGTGCAGGAAACCACTTTTGCACTTGTATTAGTGTGGAAAAAACACTTTTTGCACTTGTGATAGTATTGAAAAACCACTTTTCGCACTTGTGTTAGTGTTGAAAAACCACTGTTCGCACTTGTGTTAGTGTTGAAAAACCACTTTTCGCACTTGTGTTAGTGTTGAAAAACCACTTTTCGCACTTGTGTTAGTGTTGAAAAACCACTTTTCGCACTTGTGTTAGTGTTGAAAAACCACTTTTCGCACTTGTGTTGGTGCAGGAAACCACTTTTGCACTTGTATTAGTGTGGAAAAAACACTTTTTGCACTTGTGATAGTGTTGAAAAACCACTTTTCGCACTTGTGTTAGTGTTGAAAAACCACTTTTCGCACTTGTGTTAGCGTTGAAAAACCACTTTTCGCACTTGTGTTAGTGTTGAAAAACCACTTTTCGCACTTGTGTTGGTGCAGGAAACCACTTTTGCACTTGTATTAGTGTGGAAAAACCACTTTTCGTACTTGTGTTAGTGTTGAAAAACCACTTTTCGCAATTGTGTTAGTGTTGAAAAACCACTTTTCGCACTTGTGTTAGTGTTGAAAAACCACTTTTCGCACTTGTGTTAGCGTTGAAAAACCACTTTTCGCACTTGTGTTAGTGTTGAAAAACCACTTTTCGCACTTGTGTTAATGTTGAAAAACCACTTTTCGCACTTGTGTTAGTGTTGAAAAACCACTTTTCGCACTTGTGTTAGTGTTGAAAAACCACTTTTCGCACTTGTGTTAGTGTTGAAAAACCACTTTTCGCACTTGTGTTAGTGTTGAAAAACCACTTTTCGCACTTGTGTTGGTGCAGGAAACCACTTTTGCACTTGTATTAGTGTGGAAAAAACACTTTTTGCACTTGTGATAGTGTTGAAAAACCACTTTTCGCACTTGTGTTAGTGTTGAAAAACCACTTTTCGCACTTGTGTTGGTGCAGGAAACCACTTTTGCACTTGTATTAGTGTGGAAAAACCACTTTTCGCACTTGTGTTAGTGTTGAAAAACCACTTTGCGCACTTGTGTTAGTGTTGAAAAACCACTTTTCACACTTGTGTTGGTGCAGGAAACCACTTTTGCACTTGTATTAGTGTCGAAAAAACACTTTTTGCTCTTGTGATAGTGTTGAAAAACCACTTTTCGCACTTGTGTTAGTGTTGAAAAACCACTTTTCGCACTTGTGTTAGTGATGAAAAACCACTTTTCGCACTTGTGTTGGTGCAGGAAACCACTTTTGCACTTGTATTAGTGTGGAAAAAACACTTTTCGCACTTGTGTTAGTGTTGAAAAACCACTTTTCGCTCTTGTGTTAGTGTTGAAAAACCACTTTTCGCACTTGTGTTGGTGTAGGAAACCACTTTTGCACTTGTATTAGTGTGGAAAAAACACTTTTCGCACTTGTGTTAGTGTTGAAAAACCACTTTTCGCACTTGTGTTAGTGTTGAAAAACCACTTTTCGCACTTGTGTTGGTGCAGGAAACCACTTTTGCACTTGTATTAGTGTGGAAAAACCACTTTTCGCACTTGTGTTAGTGTTGAAAAACCACTTTTCGCACTTGTGTTAGTGTTGAAAAACCACTTTTCGCACTTGTGTTAGTGTTGAAAAACCACTTTTCGCACTTGTGTTGGTGCAGGAAACCACTTTTGCACTTGTATTAGTGTGGAAAAAACACTTTTCGCACTTATGTTAGTGTTGAAATACCACTTTTCGCACTTGTGTTAGTGTTGAAAAACCACTTTTCGCACTTGTGTTGGTGCAGGAAACCACTTTTGCACTTGTATTAGTGTGGAAAAAACACTTTTTGCACTTGTGATAATATTGAAAAACCACTTTTCGCACTTGTGTTAGTGTTGAAAAACCACTTTTCGCACTTGTGTTGGTGCAGGAAACCACTTTTGCACTTGTATTAGTGTGGAAAAACCACTTTTCGCACTTGTGTTAGTGTTGAAAAACCACTTTTCGCACTTGTGTTAGTGTTGAAAAACCACTTTTCGCACTTGTGTTAGTGTTGAAAAACCACTTTTCGCACTTGTGTTAGTGTTGAAAAACCACTTTTCGCACTTGTCTTAGTGTTGAAAAACGACTTTTCGCACTTGTGTTAGTGATGAAAAACCACTTTTCGCACTTGTGCTGGTGCAGGAAACCACTTTTGCACTTGTATTAGTGTGGAAAAAACACTTTTTGCACTTGTGATAGTGTTGAAAAACCACTTTTCGCACTTGTGTTAGTGTTGAAAAACCACTTTTCGCACTTGTGTTAGTGTTGAAAAACCACTTTTCGCACTTGTGTTAGTGATGAAAAACCACTTTTCGCACTTGTGCTGGTGCAGGAAACCACTTTTGCACTTGTATTAGTGTGGAAAAAACACTTTTTGCACTTGTGATAGTGTTGAAAAACCACTTTTCCCACTTGTGTTAGTGTTGAAAAACCACTTTTCGCACTTGTGTTGGTGCAGGAAACCACTTTTGCACTTGTATTAGTGTGGAAAAACCACTTTTCGCACTTGTGTTAGTGTTGAAAAACCATTTTTCGCACTTTTGTTAGTGTTGAAAAACCACTTTTTGCACTTCTGTTAGTGTTGAAAAACCACTTTTCACACTTGTGTTGGTGCAGGAAACCACTTTTGCACTTGTATTAGTGTGGAAAAAACACTTTTTGCACTTGTGATAGTGTTGAAAAACCACTTTTCGCACTTGTGTTAGTGTTGAAAAACCACTTTTCGCTCTTGTGTTAGTGTTGAAAAACCACTTTTCGCACTTGTGTTGGTGTAGGAAACCACTTTTGCACTTGTATTAGTGTGGAAAAAACACTTTTCGCACTTGTGTTAGTGTTGAAAAACCACTTTTCGCACTTGTGTTAGTGTTGAAAAACCACTTTTCGCACTTGTGTTGGTGCATGAAACCACTTTTGCACTTGTATTAGTGTGGAAAAACCACTTTTCGCACTTGTGTTAGTGTTGAAAAACCACTTTTCGCACTTGTGTTAGTGTTGAAAAACCACTTTTCGCACTTGTGTTAGTGTTGAAAAACCACTTTTCGCACTTGTGTTGGTGCAGGAAACCACTTTTGCACTTGTATTAGTGTGGAAAAACCACTTTTCGCACTTGTGTTAGTGTTGAAAAACCACTTTTCGCACTTGTGTTAGTGTTGAAAAACCACTTTTCGCACTTGTGTTAATGTTGAAAAACCACTTTTCGCACTTGTGTTAGTGTCGAAAAACCACTTTTCGCACTTGTGTTAGTGTTGAAAAACCACTTTTCGCACTTGTGTTGGTGCAGGAAACCACTTTTGCACTTGTATTAGTGTGGAAAAAACACTTTTTGCACTTGTGATAGTGTTGAAAAACCACTTTTCGCACTTGTGATAGTGTTGAAAAACCACTTTTCGCACTTGTGTTAGTGTTGAAAAACCACTTTTCGCACTTGTGTTAGTGTTGAAAAACCACTTTTCGCACTAGTGTTGGTGCAGGAAACCACTTTTGCACTTGTATTAGTGTGGAAAAACCACTTTTCGCACTTGTGTTAGTGTTGAAAAACCACTTTTCGCACTTGTGTTAGTGTTGAAAAACCACTTTTCGCACTTGTGTTAGTGTTGAAAAACCACTTTTCGCACTTGTGTTGGTGCAGGAAACCACTTTTGCACTTGTATTAGTGTGGAAAAAACACTTTTTGCACTTGTGATAGTGTTGAAAAACCACTTTTCGCACTTGTGTTAGTGTTGAAAAACCACTTTTCGCACTTGTGTTAGTGTTGAAAAACCACTTTTCGCACTTGTGTTAGCGTTGAAAAACCACTTTTCGCACTTGTGTTAGTGTTGAAAAACCACTTTTCGCACTTGTGTTGGTGCAGGAAACCACTTTTGCACTTGTATTAGTGTGGAAAAACCACTTTTCGTACTTGTGTTAGTGTTGAAAAACCACTTTTCGCAATTGTGTTAGTGTTGAAAAACCACTTTTCGCACTTGTGTTAGTGTTGAAAAACCACTTTTCGCACTTGTGTTAGCGTTGAAAAACCACTTTTCGCACTTGTGTTAGTGTTGAAAAACCACTTTTCGCACTTGTGTTAATGTTGAAAAACCACTTTTCGCACTTGTGTTAGTGTTGAAAAACCACTTTTCGCACTTGTGTTAGTGTTGAAAAACCACTTTTCGCACTTGTGTTAGTGTTGAAAAACCACTTTTCGCACTTGTGTTGGTGCAGGAAACCACTTTTGCACTTGTATTAGTGTGGAAAAAACACTTTTTGCACTTGTGATAGTGTTGAAAAACCACTTTTGCACTTGTATTAGTGTGGAAAAACCACTTTTCGCACTTGTGTTAGTGTTGAAAAACCACTTTGCGCACTTGTGTTAGTGTTGAAAAACCACTTTTCACACTTGTGTTGGTGCAGGAAACCACTTTTGCACTTGTATTAGTGTCGAAAAAACACTTTTTGCACTTGTGATAGTGTTGAAAAACCACTTTTCGCACTTGTGTTAGTGTTGAAAAACCACTTTTCGCACTTGTGTTAGTGATGAAAAACCACTTTTCGCACTTGTGTTGGTGCAGGAAACCACTTTTGCACTTGTATTAGTGTGGAAAAAACACTTTTCGCACTTGTGTTAGTGTTGAAAAACCACTTTTCGCTCTTGTGTTAGTGTTGAAAAACCACTTTTCGCACTTGTGTTGGTGTAGGAAACCACTTTTGCACTTGTATTAGTGTGGAAAAAACACTTTTCGCACTTGTGTTAGTGTTGAAAAACCACTTTTCGCACTTGTGTTAGTGTTGAAAAACCACTTTTCGCACTTGTGTTGGTGCAGGAAACCACTTTTGCACTTGTATTAGTGTGGAAAAACCACTTTTCGCACTTGTGTTAGTGTTGAAAAACCACTTTTCGCACTTGTGTTAGTGTTGAAAAACCACTTTTCGCACTTGTGTTAGTGTTGAAAAACCACTTTTCGCACTTGTGTTGGTGCAGGAAACCACTTTTGCACTTGTATTAGTGTGGAAAAAACACTTTTCGCACTTATGTTAGTGTTGAAATACCACTTTTCGCACTTGTGTTAGTGTTGAAAAACCACTTTTCGCACTTGTGTTGGTGCAGGAAACCACTTTTGCACTTGTATTAGTGTGGAAAAAACACTTTTTGCACTTGTGATAGTATTGAAAAACCACTTTTCGCACTTGTGTTAGTGTTGAAAAACCACTTTTCGCACTTGTGTTGGTGCAGGAAACCACTTTTGCACTTGTATTAGTGTGGAAAAACCACTTTTCGCACTTGTGTTAGTGTTGAAAAACCACTTTTCGCACTTGTGTTAGTGTTGAAAAACCACTTTTCGCACTTGTGTTAGTGTTGAAAAACCACTTTTCGCACTTGTGTTAGTGTTGAAAAACCACTTTTCGCACTTGTCTTAGTGTTGAAAAACGACTTTTCGCACTTGTGTTAGTGATGAAAAACCACTTTTCGCACTTGTGCTGGTGCAGGAAACCACTTTTGCACTTGTATTAGTGTGGAAAAAACACTTTTTGCACTTGTGATAGTGTTGAAAAACCACTTTTCGCACTTGTGTTAGTGTTGAAAAACCACTTTTCGCACTTGTGTTAGTGTTGAAAAACCACTTTTCGCACTTGTGTTAGTGATGAAAAACCACTTTTCGCACTTGTGCTGGTGCAGGAAACCACTTTTGCACTTGTATTAGTGTGGAAAAAACACTTTTTGCACTTGTGATAGTGTTGAAAAACCACTTTTCCCACTTGTGTTAGTGTTGAAAAACCACTTTTCGCACTTGTGTTGGTGCAGGAAACCACTTTTGCACTTGTATTAGTGTGGAAAAACCACTTTTCGCACTTGTGTTAGTGTTGAAAAACCATTTTTCGCACTTTTGTTAGTGTTGAAAAACCACTTTTTGCACTTCTGTTAGTGTTGAAAAACCACTTTTCACACTTGTGTTGGTGCAGGAAACCACTTTTGCACTTGTATTAGTGTGGAAAAAACACTTTTTGCACTTGTGATAGTGTTGAAAAACCACTTTTCGCACTTGTGTTAGTGTTGAAAAACCACTTTTCGCTCTTGTGTTAGTGTTGAAAAACCACTTTTCGCACTTGTGTTGGTGTAGGAAACCACTTTTGCACTTGTATTAGTGTGGAAAAAACACTTTTCGCACTTGTGTTAGTGTTGAAAAACCACTTTTCGCACTTGTGTTAGTGTTGAAAAACCACTTTTCGCACTTGTGTTGGTGCATGAAACCACTTTTGCACTTGTATTAGTGTGGAAAAACCACTTTTCGCACTTGTGTTAGTGTTGAAAAACCACTTTTCGCACTTGTGTTAGTGTTGAAAAACCACTTTTCGCACTTGTGTTAGTGTTGAAAAACCACTTTTCGCACTTGTGTTGGTGCAGGAAACCACTTTTGCACTTGTATTAGTGTGGAAAAACCACTTTTCGCACTTGTGTTAGTGTTGAAAAACCACTTTTCGCACTTGTGTTAGTGTTGAAAAACCACTTTTCGCACTTGTGTTAATGTTGAAAAACCACTTTTCGCACTTGTGTTAGTGTCGAAAAACCACTTTTCGCACTTGTGTTAGTGTTGAAAAACCACTTTTCGCACTTGTGTTGGTGCAGGAAACCACTTTTGCACTTGTATTAGTGTGGAAAAAACACTTTTTGCACTTGTGATAGTGTTGAAAAACCACTTTTCGCACTTGTGTTAGTGTTGAAAAACCACTTTTCGCACTTGTGTTAGTGTTGAAAAACCACTTTTCGCACTAGTGTTGGTGCAGGAAACCACTTTTGCACTTGTATTAGTGTGGAAAAACCACTTTTCGCACTTGTGTTAGTGTTGAAAAACCACTTTTCGCACTTGTGTTAGTGTTGAAAAACCACTTTTCGCACTTGTGTTAGTGTTGAAAAACCACTTTTCGCACTTGTGTTGGTGCAGGAAACCACTTTTGCACTTGTATTAATGTGGAAAAAACACTTTTTGCACTTGTGATAGTGTTGAAAAACCACTTTTCGCACTTGTGTTAGTGTTGAAAAACCACTTTTCGCACTTGTGTTAGTGTTGAAAAACCACTTTTCGCACTAGTGTTGGTGCAGGAAACCACTTTTGCACTTGTATTAGTGTGGAAAAACCACTTTTCGCACTTGTGTTAGTGTTGAAAAACCACTTTTCGCACTTGTGTTAGTGTTGAAAAACCACTTTTCGCACTTGTGTTAGTGTTGAAAAACCACTTTTCGCACTTGTGTTGGTGCAGGAAACCACTTTTGCACTTGTATTAGTGTGGAAAAAACACTTTTCGCACTTGTGTTAGTGTTGAAAAACCACTTTTCGCACTTGTGTTAGTGTTGAAAAACCACTTTTCGCACTTGTGTTGGTGCAGGAAACCACTTTTGCACTTGTATTAGTGTGGAAAAAACACTTTTTGCACCTGTGATAGTGTTGAAAAACCACTTTTCGCACTTGTGTTAGTGTTGAAAAACCACATTTCGCACTCGTGTTGGTGCAGGAAACCACTTTTGCACTTGTATTAGTGTTGAAAAACCACTTTTCGCACTTGTGTTAGTGTTGAAAAACCACTTTTCGCACTTGTGTTAGCGTTGAAAAACCACTTTTCGCACTTGTGTTAGTGTTGAAAAACCACTTTTCGCACTTGTGTTAATGTTGAAAAACCACTTTTCGCACTTGTGTTAGTGTTGAAAAACCACTTTTCGCACTTGTGTTAGTGTTGAAAAACCACTTTTCGCACTTGTGTTGGTGCAGGAAACCACTTTTGCACTTGTATTAGTGTGGAAAAAACACTTTTTGCACTTGTGATAGTGTTGAAAAACCACTTTTCGCACTTGTGTTAGTGTTGAAAAACCACTTTTCGCACTTGTGTTGGTGCAGGAAACCACTTTTGCACTTGTATTAGTGTGGAAAAACCACTTTTCGCACTTGTGTTAGTGTTGAAAAACCACTTTGCGCACTTGTGTTAGTGTTGAAAAACCACTTTTCACACTTGTGTTGGTGCAGGAAACCACTTTTGCACTTGTATTAGTGTCGAAAAAACACTTTTTGCACTTGTGATAGTGTTGAAAAACCACTTTTCGCACTTGTGTTAGTGTTGAAAAACCACTTTTCGCACTTGTGTTAGTGATGAAAAACCACTTTTCGCACTTGTGTTGGTGCAGGAAACCACTTTTGCACTTGTATTAGTGTGGAAAAAACACTTTTCGCACTTGTGTTAGTGTTGAAAAACCACTTTTCGCTCTTGTGTTAGTGTTGAAAAACCACTTTTCGCACTTGTGTTGGTGTAGGAAACCACTTTTGCACTTGTATTAGTGTGGAAAAAACACTTTTCGCACTTGTGTTAGTGTTGAAAAACCACTTTTCGCACTTGTGTTAGTGTTGAAAAACCACTTTTCGCACTTGTGTTGGTGCAGGAAACCACTTTTGCACTTGTATTAGTGTGGAAAAACCACTTTTCGCACTTGTGTTAGTGTTGAAAAACCACTTTTCGCACTTGTGTTAGTGTTGAAAAACCACTTTTCGCACTTGTGTTAGTGTTGAAAAACCACTTTTCGCACTTGTGTTGGTGCAGGAAACCACTTTTGCACTTGTATTAGTGTGGAAAAAACACTTTTCGCACTTATGTTAGTGTTGAAATACCACTTTTCGCACTTGTGTTAGTGTTGAAAAACCACTTTTCGCACTTGTGTTGGTGCAGGAAACCACTTTTGCACTTGTATTAGTGTGGAAAAAACACTTTTTGCACTTGTGATAGTATTGAAAAACCACTTTTCGCACTTGTGTTAGTGTTGAAAAACCACTTTTCGCACTTGTGTTGGTGCAGGAAACCACTTTTGCACTTGTATTAGTGTGGAAAAACCACTTTTCGCACTTGTGTTAGTGTTGAAAAACCACTTTTCGCACTTGTGTTAGTGTTGAAAAACCACTTTTCGCACTTGTGTTAGTGTTGAAAAACCACTTTTCGCACTTGTGTTAGTGTTGAAAAACCACTTTTCGCACTTGTCTTAGTGTTGAAAAACGACTTTTCGCACTTGTGTTAGTGATGAAAAACCACTTTTCGCACTTGTGCTGGTGCAGGAAACCACTTTTGCACTTGTATTAGTGTGGAAAAAACACTTTTTGCACTTGTGATAGTGTTGAAAAACCACTTTTCGCACTTGTGTTAGTGTTGAAAAACCACTTTTCGCACTTGTGTTAGTGTTGAAAAACGACTTTTCGCACTTGTGTTAGTGTTGAAAAACCACTTTTCGCACTTGTGTTAGTGTTGAAAAACGACTTTTCGCACTTGTGTTAGTGATGAAAAACCACTTTTCGCACTTGTGCTGGTGCAGGAAACCACTTTTGCACTTGTATTAGTGTGGAAAAAACACTTTTTGCACTTGTGATAGTGTTGAAAAACCACTTTTCGCACTTGTGTTAGTGTTGAAAAACCACTTTTCGCACTTGTGTTAGTGTTGAAAAACGACTTTTCGCACTTGTGTTAGTGATGAAAAACCACTTTTCGCACTTGTGCTGGTGCAGGAAACCACTTTTGCACTTGTATTAGTGTGGAAAAACCACTTTTCGCACTTGTGTTAGTGTTGAAAAACCACTTTTCGCACTTGTGTTAGTGTTGAAAAACCACTTTTCGCACTTGTGTTAGTGATGAAAAACCACTTTTCGCACTTGTGCTGGTGCAGGAAACCACTTTTGCACTTGTATTAGTGTGGAAAAAACACTTTTTGCACTTGTGATAGTGTTGAAAAACCACTTTTCGCACTTGTGTTAGTGTTGAAAAACCACTTTTCGCACTTGTGTTGGTGCAGGAAACCACTTTTGCACTTGTATTAGTGAAGAAAAACCACTTTTCGCACTTGTGTTAGTGTTGAAAAACCACTTTTCGCACGTGTGTTAGTGTTGAAAAACCACTTTTCGCACTTGTGTTAGTGTTGAAAAACCACTTTTCGCACTTGTGTTGGTGCAGGAAACCACTTTTGCACTTGTATTAGTGTGGAAAAAACACTTTTCGCACTTGTGTTAGTGTTGAAATACCACTTTTCGCACTTGTGTTAGTGTTGAAAAACCACTTTTCGCACTTGTGTTGGTGCAGGAAACCACTTTTGCACTTGTATTAGTGTGGAAAAAACACTTTTTGCACTTGTGATAGTATTGAAAAACCACTTTTCGCACTTGTGTTAGTGTTGAAAAACCACTGTTCGCACTTGTGTTAGTGTTGAAAAACCACTTTTCGCACTTGTGTTAGTGTTGAAAAACCACTTTTCGCACTTGTGTTAGTGTTGAAAAACCACTTTTCGCACTTGTGTTAGTGTTGAAAAACCACTTTTCGCACTTGTGTTGGTGCAGGAAACCACTTTTGCACTTGTATTAGTGTGGAAAAACCACTTTTCGCACTTGTGTTAGTGTTGAAAAACCACTTTTCGCACTTGTGTTAGTGTTGAAAAACCACTTTTCGCACTTGTGTTAGTGTTGAAAAACCACTTTTCGCACTTGTGTTGGTGCAGGAAACCACTTTTGCACTTGTATTAGTGTGGAAAAAACACTTTTCGCACTTGTGTTAGTGTTGAAAAACCACTTTTCGCACTTGTGTTAGTGTTGAAAAACCACTTTTCGCACTTGTGTTGGTGCAGGAAACCACTTTTGCACTTGTATTAGTGTGGAAAAAACACTTTTTGCACCTGTGATAGTGTTGAAAAACCACTTTTCGCACTTGTGTTAGTGTTGAAAAACCACATTTCGCACTCGTGTTGGTGCAGGAAACCACTTTTGCACTTGTATTAGTGTTGAAAAACCACTTTTCGCACTTGTGTTAGTGTTGAAAAACCACTTTTCGCACTTGTGTTAGCGTTGAAAAACCACTTTTCGCACTTGTGTTAGTGTTGAAAAACCACTTTCGCACTTGTGTTAATGTTGAAAAACCACTTTTCCGCACTTGTGTTAGTGTTGAAAAACCACTTTTCGCACTTGTGTTAGTGTTGAAAAACCACTTTTCGCACTTGTGTTGGTGCAGGAAACCACTTTTGCACTTGTATTAGTGTGGAAAAAACACTTCACTTTAAACTTTCGAAAACACTTTCGCACTTGTGTAGTGTTGAAAAACCACTTTTCGCACTTGTGTTGGTGCAGGAAACCACTTTTGCACTTGTATTAGTGTGGAAAAACCACTTTTCGCACTTGTGTTAGTGTTGGAAAAACCACTTTGCGCACTTGGTTAGTGTTGAAAAACCACTTTTCACACTTGTGTTGGTGCAGGAAACCACTTTTGCACTTGTATTAGTGTCGAAAAAACACTTTTTGCACTTGTGATAGTGTTGAAAAACCACTTTTCGCACTTGTGTTAGTGTTGAAAAACCACTTTTCGCACTTGTGTTAGTGATGAAAAACCACTTTTCGCACTGTGTTGGTGCAGGAAACCACTTTTGCACTTGTATTAGTGTGGAAAAAACACTTTTCGCACATGTGTTAGTGTTGAAAAACCACTTTTCGCTCTTGTGTTAGTGTTGAAAAACCACTTTTCGCACTTGTGGTTGGTGTAGGAAACCACTTTTGCACTTGTATTAGTGTGGAAAAAACACTTTTCGCACTTGTGTTAGTGTTGAAAAACCACTTTTCGCACTTGTGTAGTGTTGAAAAACCACTTTTCGCACTTGTGTTGGTGCAGGAAACCACTTTTGCACTTGTATTAGTGTGGAAAAACCACTTTTCGCACTTGTGTTAGTGTTGGAAAAACCACTTTCGCACTTGTGTTAGTGTTGAAAAACCACTTTTCGCACTTGTGTTAGTGTTGAAAAACCACTTTTCGCACTTGTGTTGGTGCAGGAAACCACTTTTGCACTTGTATTAGTGTGGAAAAAACACTTTTCGCACTTATGTTAGTGTTGAAATACCACTTTTCGCACTTGTGTTAGTGTGAAAAACCACTTTTCGCACTTGTGTTGGTGCAGGAAACCACTTTTGCACTTGTATTAGTGTGGAAAAAACACTTTTTGCACTTGTGATAGTATTGAAAAACCACTTTCGCACTTGTGTAGTGTTGAAAAACCACTTTTCGCACTTGTGTTGGTGCAGGAAACCACTTTTGCACTTGTATTAGTGTGGAAAAACCACTTTCCGCACTTGTGTTAGTGTTGAAAAACCACTTTTCGCACTTGTGTTAGTGTTGAAAAACCACTTTTCGCACTTGTGTTAGTGTTGAAAAACCACTTTTCGCACTTGTGTTAGTGTTGAAAAACCACTTTTCGCACTTGTCTTAGTGTTGAAAAACGACTTTTCGCACTTGTGTTAGTGATGAAAAACCACTTTTCGCACTTGTGCTGGTGCAGGAAACCACTTTTGCACTTGTATTAGTGTGGAAAAAAACACTTTTTGCACTTGTGATAGTGTTGAAAAACCACTTTTCGCACTTGTGTTAGTGTTGAAAAACCACTTTTCGCACTTGTGTTAGTGTTGAAAAACGACTTTTCGCACTTGTGTTAGTGTTGAAAAACCACTTTTCGCACCTTGTGTTAGTGTTGAAAAACCGACTTTTCGCACTTGTGTTAGTGATGAAAAACCACTTTTCGCACTTGTGCTGGTGCAGGAAACCACTTTTGCACTTGTATTAGTGTGGAAAAAACACTTTTTGCACTTGTGATAGTGTTGAAAAACCACTTTTCGCACTTGTGTTAGTGTTGAAAAACCACTTTTCGCACTTGTGTTAGTGTTGAAAAACGACTTTTCGCACTTGTGTTAGTGATGAAAAACCACTTTTCGCACTTGTGCTGGTGCAGGAAACCACTTTTGCACTTGTATTAGTGTGGAAAAACCACTTTTCGCACTTGTGTTAGTGTTGAAAAACCACTTTTCGCACTTGTGTTAGTGTTGAAAAACCACTTTTCGCACTTGTGTTAGTGATGAAAAACCACTTTTCGCACTTGTGCTGGTGCAGGAAACCACTTTTGCACTTGTATTAGTGTGGAAAAAACACTTTTTGCACTTGTGATAGTGTTGAAAAACCACTTTTCGCACTTGTGTTAGTGTTGAAAAACCACTTTTCGCACTTGTGTTGGTGCAGGAAACCACTTTTGCACTTGTATTAGTGAAGAAAAACCACTTTTCGCACTTGTGTTAGTGTTGAAAAACCACTTTTCGCACGTGTGTTAGTGTTGAAAAACCACTTTTCGCACTTGTGTTAGTGTTGAAAAACCACTTTTCGCACTTGTGTTGGTGCAGGAAACCACTTTTGCACTTGTATTAGTGTGGAAAAAACACTTTTCGCACTTGTGTTAGTGTTGAAATACCACTTTTCGCACTTGTGTTAGTGTTGAAAAACCACTTTTCGCACTTGTGTTGGTGCAGGAAACCACTTTTGCACTTGTATTAGTGTGGAAAAAACACTTTTTGCACTTGTGATAGTATTGAAAAACCACTTTTCGCACTTGTGTTAGTGTTGAAAACCACTGTTCGCACTTGTGTTAGTGTTGAAAAACCACTTTTCGCACTTGTGTTAGTGTTGAAAAACCACTTTTCGCACTTGTGTTAGTGTTGAAAAACCACTTTTCGCACTTGTGTTAGTGTTGAAAAACCACTTTTCGCACTTGTGTTGGTGCAGGAAACCACTTTTGCACTTGTATTAGTGTGGAAAAAACACTTTTGCACTTGTGATAGTGTTGAAAAACCACTTTTCGCACTTGTGTTTCGCACTTGTGTTAGTGTTGAAAAACCACTTTTCGCACTTGTGTTAGCGTTGAAAAACCACTTTTCGCACTTGTGTTAGTGTTGAAAAACCACTTTTCGCACTTGTGTTGGTGCAGGAAACCACTTTTGCACTTGTATTAGTGTGGAAAAACCACTTTTCGTACTTGTGTTAGTGTTGAAAAACCACTTTTCGCAATTGTGTTAGTGTTGAAAAACCACTTTTCGCACTTGTGTTAGTGTTGAAAAACCACTTTTCGCACTTGTGTTAGCGTTGAAAAACCACTTTTCGCACTTGTGTTAGTGTTGAAAAACCACTTTTCGCACTTGTGTTAATGTTGAAAAACCACTTTTCGCACTTGTGTTAGTGTTGAAAAACCACTTTTCGCACTTGTGTTAGTGTTGAAAAACCACTTTTCGCACTTGTGTTAGTGTTGAAAAACCACTTTTCGCACTTGTGTTAGTGTTGAAAAACCACTTTTCGCACTTGTGTTGGTGCAGGAAACCACTTTTGCACTTGTATTAGTGTGGAAAAAACACTTTTTGCACTTGTGATAGTGTTGAAAAACCACTTTTCGCACTTGTGTTAGTGTTGAAAAACCACTTTTCGCACTTGTGTTGGTGCAGGAAACCACTTTTGCACTTGTATTAGTGTGGAAAAACCACTTTTCGCACTTGTGTTAGTGTTGAAAAACCACTTTGCGCACTTGTGTTAGTGTTGAAAAACCACTTTTCACACTTGTGTTGGTGCAGGAAACCACTTTTGCACTTGTATTAGTGTCGAAAAAACACTTTTTGCACTTGTGATAGTGTTGAAAAACCACTTTTCGCACTTGTGTTAGTGTTGAAAAACCACTTTTCGCACTTGTGTTAGTGATGAAAAACCACTTTTCGCACTTGTGTTGGTGCAGGAAACCACTTTTGCACTTGTATTAGTGTGGAAAAAACACTTTTCGCACTTGTGTTAGTGTTGAAAAACCACTTTTCGCTCTTGTGTTAGTGTTGAAAAACCACTTTTCGCACTTGTGTTGGTGTAGGAAACCACTTTTGCACTTGTATTAGTGTGGAAAAAACACTTTTCGCACTTGTGTTAGTGTTGAAAAACCACTTTTCGCACTTGTGTTAGTGTTGAAAAACCACTTTTCGCACTTGTGTTGGTGCAGGAAACCACTTTTGCACTTGTATTAGTGTGGAAAAACCACTTTTCGCACTTGTGTTAGTGTTGAAAAACCACTTTTCGCACTTGTGTTAGTGTTGAAAAACCACTTTTCGCACTTGTGTTAGTGTTGAAAAACCACTTTTCGCACTTGTGTTGGTGCAGGAAACCACTTTTGCACTTGTATTAGTGTGGAAAAACACTTTTCGCACTTATGTTAGTGTTGAAATACCACTTTTCGCACTTGTGTTAGTGTTGAAAAACCACTTTTCGCACTTGTGTTGGTGCAGGAAACCACTTTTGCACTTGTATTAGTGTGGAAAAAACACTTTTTGCACTTGTGATAGTATTGAAAAACCACTTTTCGCACTTGTGTTAGTGTTGAAAAACCACTTTTCGCACTTGTGTTGGTGCAGGAAACCACTTTTGCACTTGTATTAGTGTGGAAAAACCACTTTTCGCACTTGTGTTAGTGTTGAAAAACCACTTTTCGCACTTGTGTTAGTGTTGAAAAACCACTTTTCGCACTTGTGTTAGTGTTGAAAAACCACTTTTCGCACTTGTGTTAGTGTTGAAAAACACTTTTCGCACTTGTCTTAGTGTTGAAAAACGACTTTTCGCACTTGTGTTAGTGATGAAAAACCACTTTTCGCACTTGTGCTGGTGCAGGAAACCACTTTTGCACTTGTATTAGTGTGGAAAAAACACTTTTTGCACTTGTGATAGTGTTGAAAAACCACTTTTCGCACTTGTGTTAGTGTTGAAAAACCACTTTTCGCACTTGTGTTAGTGTTGAAAAACCACTTTTCGCACTTGTGTTAGTGATGAAAAACCACTTTTCGCACTTGTGCTGGTGCAGGAAACCACTTTTGCACTTGTATTAGTGTGGAAAAAACACTTTTTGCACTTGTGATAGTGTTGAAAAACCACTTTTCCCACTTGTGTTAGTGTTGAAAAACCACTTTTCGCACTTGTGTTGGTGCAGGAAACCACTTTTGCACTTGTATTAGTGTGGAAAAACCACTTTTCGCACTTGTGTTAGTGTTGAAAAACCATTTTTCGCACTTGTGTTAGTGTTGAAAAACCACTTTTTGCACTTCTGTTAGTGTTGAAAAACCACTTTTCACACTTGTATTGGTGCAGGAAACCACTTTTGCACTTGTATTAGTGTGGAAAAAACACTTTTTGCACTTGTGATAGTGTTGAAAAACCACTTTTCGCACTTGTGTTAGTGTTGAAAAACCACTTTTCGCTCTTGTGTTAGTGTTGAAAAACCACTTTTCGCACTTGTGTTGGTGTAGGAAACCACTTTTGCACTTGTATTAGTGTGGAAAAAACACTTTTCGCACTTGTGTTAGTGTTGAAAAACCACTTTTCGCACTTGTGTTAGTGTTGAAAAACCACTTTTCGCACTTGTGTTGGTGCATGAAACCACTTTTGCACTTGTGTTAGTGTTGAAAAACCACTTTTCGCACTTGTGTTAGTGTTGAAAAACCACTTTTCGCACTTGTGTTAGTGTTGAAAAACCACTTTTCGCACTTGTGTTAGTGTTGAAAAACCACTTTTCGCACTTGTGTTGGTGCAGGAAACCACTTTTGCACTTGTATTAGTGTGGAAAAACCACTTTTCGCACTTGTGTTAGTGTTGAAAAACCACTTTTCGCACTTGTGTTAGTGTTGAAAAACCACTTTTCGCACTTGTGTTAATGTTGAAAAACCACTTTTCGCACTTGTGTTAGTGTCGAAAAACCACTTTTCGCACTTGTGTTAGTGTTGAAAAACCACTTTTCGCACTTGTGTTGGTGCAGGAAACCACTTTTGCACTTGTATTAGTGTGGAAAAAACACTTTTTGCACTTGTGATAGTGTTGAAAAACCACTTTTCGCACTTGTGTTAGTGTTGAAAAACCACTTTTCGCACTTGTGTTAGTGTTGAAAAACCACTTTTCGCACTAGTGTTGGTGCAGGAAACCACTTTTGCACTTGTATTAGTGTGGAAAAACCACTTTTCGCACTTGTGTTAGTGTTGAAAAACCACTTTTCGCACTTGTGTTAGTGTTGAAAAACCACTTTTCGCACTTGTGTTAGTGTTGAAAAACCACTTTTCGCACTTGTGTTGGTGCAGGAAACCACTTTTGCACTTGTATTAGTGTGGAAAAAACACTTTTTGCACTTGTGATAGTGTTGAAAAACCACTTTTCGCACTTGTGTTAGTGTTGGAAAACCACTTTTCGCACTTGTGTTAGTGTTGAAAAACCACTTTTCGCACTAGTGTTGGTGCAGGAAACCACTTTTGCACTTGTATTAGTGTGGAAAAACCACTTTTCGCACGTGTGTTAGTGTTGAAAAACCACTTTTCGCACTTGTGTTAGTGTTGAAAAACCACTTTTCGCACTTGTGTTAGTGTTGAAAAACCACTTTTCGCACTTGTGTTGGTGCAGGAAACCACTTTTGCACTTGTATTAGTGTGGAAAAAACACTTTTCGCACTTGTGTTAGTGTTGAAAAACCACTTTTCGCACTTGTGTTAGTGTTGAAAAACCACTTTTCGCACTTGTGTTGGTGCAGGAAACCACTTTTGCACTTGTATTAGTGTGGAAAAAACACTTTTTGCACTTGTGATAGTGTTGAAAAACCACTTTTCGCACTTGTGTTAGTGTTGAAAAACCACATTTCGCACTCGTGTTGGTGCAGGAAACCACTTTTGCACTTGTATTAGTGTTGAAAAACCACTTTTCGCACTTGTGTTAGTGTTGAAAAACCACTTTTCGCACTTGTGTTAGCGTTGAAAAACCACTTTTCGCACTTGTGTTAGTGTTGAAAAACCACTTTTCGCACTTGTGTTAATGTTGAAAAACCACTTTTCGCACTTGTGTTAGTGTTGAAAAACCACTTTTCGCACTTGTGTTAGTGTTGAAAAACCACTTTTCGCACTTGTGTTGGTGCAGGAAACCACTTTTGCACTTGTATTAGTGTGGAAAAAACACTTTTTGCACTTGTGATAGTGTTGAAAAACCACTTTTCGCACTTGTGTTAGTGTTGAAAAACCACTTTTCGCACTTGTGTTGGTGCAGGAAACCACTTTTGCACTTGTATTAGTGTGGAAAAACCACTTTTCGCACTTGTGTTAGTGTTGAAAAACCACTTTGCGCACTTGTGTTAGTGTTGAAAAACCACTTTTCACACTTGTGTTGGTGCAGGAAACCACTTTTGCACTTGTATTAGTGTCGAAAAAACACTTTTTGCACTTGTGATAGTGTTGAAAAACCACTTTTCGCACTTGTGTTAGTGTTGAAAAACCACTTTTCGCACTTGTGTTAGTGATGAAAAACCACTTTTCGCACTTGTGTTGGTGCAGGAAACCACTTTTGCACTTGTATTAGTGTGGAAAAAACACTTTTCGCACTTGTGTTAGTGTTGAAAAACCACTTTTCGCTCTTGTGTTAGTGTTGAAAAACCACTTTTCGCACTTGTGTTGGTGTAGGAAACCACTTTTGCACTTGTATTAGTGTGGAAAAAACACTTTTCGCACTTGTGTTAGTGTTGAAAAACCACTTTTCGCACTTGTGTTAGTGTTGAAAAACCACTTTTCGCACTTGTGTTGGTGCAGGAAACCACTTTTGCACTTGTATTAGTGTGGAAAAACCACTTTTCGCACTTGTGTTAGTGTTGAAAAACCACTTTTCGCACTTGTGTTAGTGTTGAAAAACCACTTTTCGCACTTGTGTTAGTGTTGAAAAACCACTTTTCGCACTTGTGTTGGTGCAGGAAACCACTTTTGCACTTGTATTAGTGTGGAAAAAACACTTTTCGCACTTATGTTAGTGTTGAAATACCACTTTTCGCACTTGTGTTAGTGTTGAAAAACCACTTCTCGCACTTGTGTTGGTGCAGGAAACCACTTTTGCACTTGTATTAGTGTGGAAAAAACACTTTTTGCACTTGTGATAGCATTGAAAAACCACTTTTCGCACTTGTGTTAGTGTTGAAAAACCACTTTTCGCACTTGTGTTGGTGCAGGAAACCACTTTTGCACTTGTATTAGTGTGGAAAAACCACTTTTCGCACTTGTGTTAGTGTTGAAAAACCACTTTTCGCACTTATGTTAGTGTTGAAAAACCACTTTTCGCACTTGTGTTAGTGTTGAAAAACCACTTTTCGCACTTGTGTTAGTGTTGAAAAACCACTTTTCGCACTTGTCTTAGTGTTGAAAAACGACTTTTCGCACTTGTGTTAGTGATGAAAAACCACTTTTCGCACTTGTGCTGGTGCAGGAAACCACTTTTGCACTTGTATTAGTGTGGAAAAAACACTTTTTGCACTTGTGATAGTGTTGAAAAACCACTTTTCGCACTTGTGTTAGTGTTGAAAAACCACTTTTCGCACTTGTGTTAGTGTTGAAAAACCACTTTTCGCACTTGTGTTAGTGATGAAAAACCACTTTTCGCACTTGTGCTGGTGCAGGAAACCACTTTTGCACTTGTATTAGTGTGGAAAAAACACTTTTTGCACTTGTGATAGTGTTGAAAAACCACTTTTCGCACTTGTGTTAGTGTTGAAAAACCACTTTTCGCACTTGTGTTAGTGATGAAAAACCACTTTTCGCACTTGTGTTGGTGCAGGAAACCACTTTTGCACTTGTATTAGTGTGGAAAAAACACTTTTCGCACTTGTGTTAGTGTTGAAAAACCACTTTTCGCTCTTGTGTTAGTGTTGAAAAACCACTTTTCGCACTTGTGTTGGTGTAGGAAACCACTTTTGCACTTGTATTAGTGTGGAAAAAACACTTTTCGCACTTGTGTTAGTGTTGAAAAACCACTTTTCGCACTTGTGTTAGTGTTGAAAAACCACTTTTCGCACTTGTGTTGGTGCAGGAAACCACTTTTGCACTTGTATTAGTGTGGAAAAACCACTTTTCGCACTTGTGTTAGTGTTGAAAAACCACTTTTCGCACTTGTGTTAGTGTTGAAAAACCACTTTTCGCACTTGTGTTAGTGTTGAAAAACCACTTTTCGCACTTGTGTTGGTGCAGGAAACCACTTTTGCACTTGTATTAGTGTGGAAAAAACACTTTTCGCACTTATGTTAGTGTTGAAATACCACTTTTCGCACTTGTGTTAGTGTTGAAAAACCAACTTCTCGCACTTGTGTTGGTACAGGAAACCACTTTTGCACTTGTATTAGTGTGGAAAAAACACTTTTTGCACTTGTGATAGTATTGAAAAACCACTTTTCGCACTTGTGTTAGTGTTGAAAAACCACTTTTCGCACTTGTGTTGGTGCAGGAAACCACTTTTGCACTTGTATTAGTGTGGAAAAACCACTTTTCGCACTTGTGTTAGTGTTGAAAAACCACTTTTCGCACTTGTGTTAGTGTTGAAAAACCACTTTTCGCACTTGTGTTAGTGTTGAAAAACCACTTTTCGCACTTGTGTTAGTGTTGAAAAACCACTTTTCGCACTTGTCTTAGTGTTGAAAAACGACTTTTCGCACTTGTGTTAGTGATGAAAAACCACTTTTCGCACTTGTGCTGGTGCAGGAAACCACTTTTGCACTTGTATTAGTGTGGAAAAAACACTTTTTGCACTTGTGATAGTGTTGAAAAAACCACTTTTCGCACTTGTGTTAGTGTTGAAAAACCACTTTTCGCACTTGTGTTAGTGTTGAAAAACCACTTTTCGCACTTGTGTTAGTGATGAAAAACCACTTTTCGCACTTGTGCTGGTGCAGGAAACCACTTTTGCACTTGTATTAGTGTGGAAAAAACACTTTTTGCACTTGTGATAGTGTTGAAAAACCACTTTTCGCACTTGTGTTAGTGTTGAAAAACCACTTTTCGCACTTGTGTTGGTGCAGGAAACCACTTTTGCACTTGTATTAGTGTGGAAAAACCACTTTTCGCACTTGTGTTAGTGTTGAAAAACCATTTTTCGCACTTGTGTTAGTGTTGAAAAACCACTTTTTGCACTTCTGTTAGTGTTGAAAAACCACTTTTCACACTTGTGTTGGTGCAGGAAACCACTTTTGCACTTGTATTAGTGTGGAAAAAACACTTTTTGCACTTGTGATAGTGTTGAAAAACCACTTTTCGCACTTGTGTTAGTGTTGAAAAACCACTTTTCGCTCTTGTGTTAGTGTTGAAAAACCACTTTTCGCACTTGTGTTGGTGTAGGAAACCACTTTTGCACTTGTATTAGTGTGGAAAAAACACTTTTCGCACTTGTGTTAGTGTTGAAAAACCACTTTTCGCACTTGTGTTAGTGTTGAAAAACCACTTTTCGCACTTGTGTTGGTGCATGAAACCACTTTTGCACTTGTATTAGTGTGGAAAAACCACTTTTCGCACTTGTGTTAGTGTTGAAAAACCACTTTTCGCACTTGTGTTAGTGTTGAAAAACCACTTTTCGCACTTGTGTTAGTGTTGAAAAACCACTTTTCGCACTTGTGTTGGTGCAGGAAACCACTTTTGCACTTGTATTAGTGTGGAAAAACCACTTTTCGCACTTGTGTTAGTGTTGAAAAACCACTTTTCGCACTTGTGTTAGTGTTGAAAAACCACTTTTCGCACTTGTGTTAATGTTGAAAAACCACTTTTCGCACTTGTGTTAGTGTCGAAAAACCACTTTTCGCACTTGTGTTAGTGTTGAAAAACCACTTTTCGCACTTGTGTTGGTGCAGGAAACCACTTTTGCACTTGTATTAGTGTGGAAAAAACACTTTTTGCACTTGTGATAGTGTTGAAAAACCACTTTTCGCACTTGTGTTAGTGTTGAAAAACCACTTTTCGCACTTGTGTTAGTGTTGAAAAACCACTTTTCGCACTAGTGTTGGTGCAGGAAACCACTTTTGCACTTGTATTAGTGTGGAAAAACCACTTTTCGCACTTGTGTTAGTGTTGAAAAACCACTTTTCGCACTTGTGTTAGTGTTGAAAAACCACTTTTCGCACTTGTGTTAGTGTTGAAAAACCACTTTTCGCACTTGTGTTGGTGCAGGAAACCACTTTTGCACTTGTATTAGTGTGGAAAAAACACTTTTTGCACTTGTGATAGTGTTGAAAAACCACTTTTCGCACTTGTGTTAGTGTTGAAAAACCACTTTTCGCACTTGTGTTAGTGTTGAAAAACCACTTTTCGCACTAGTGTTGGTGCAGGAAACCACTTTTGCACTTGTATTAGTGTGGAAAAACCACTTTTCGCACTTGTGTTAGTGTTGAAAAACCACTTTTCGCACTTGTGTTAGTGTTGAAAAACCACTTTTCGCACTTGTGTTAGTGTTGAAAAACCACTTTTCGCACTTGTGTTGGTGCAGGAAACCACTTTTGCACTTGTATTAGTGTGGAAAAAACACTTTTCGCACTTGTGTTAGTGTTGAAAAACCACTTTTCGCACTTGTGTTAGTGTTGAAAAACCACTTTTCGCACTTGTGTTGGTGCAGGAAACCACTTTTGCACTTGTATTAGTGTGGAAAAAACACTTTTTGCACTTGTGATAGTGTTGAAAAACCACTTTTCGCACTTGTGTTAGTGTTGAAAAACCACATTTCGCACTCGTGTTGGTGCAGGAAACCACTTTTGCACTTGTATTAGTGTGGCAAAACCACTTTTCGTACTTGTGTTAGTGTTGAAAAACCACTTTTCGCAATTGTGTTAGTGTTGAAAAACCACTTTTCGCACTTGTGTTAGTGTTGAAAAAACACTTTTCGCACTTGTGTTAGCGTTGAAAAACCACTTTTCGCACTTGTGTTAGTGTTGAAAAACCACTTTTCGCACTTGTGTTAATGTTGAAAAACCACTTTTCGCACTTGTGTTAGTGTTGAAAAACCACTTTTCGCACTTGTGTTAGTGTTGAAAAACCACTTTTCGCACTTGTGTTGGTGCAGGAAACCACTTTTGCACTTGTATTAGTGTGGAAAAAACACTTTTTGCACTTGTGATAGTGTTGAAAAACCACTTTTCGCACTTGTGTTAGTGTTGAAAAAACCACTTTTCGCACTTGTGTTGGTGCAGGAAACCACTTTTGCACTTGTATTAGTGTGGAAAAACCACTTTTCGCACTTGTGTTAGTGTTGAAAAACCACTTTGCGCACTTGTGTTAGTGTTGAAAAACCACTTTTCACACTTGTGTTGGTGCAGGAAACCACTTTTGCACTTGTATTAGTGTCGAAAAAACACTTTTTGCACTTGTGATAGTGTTGAAAAACCACTTTTCGCACTTGTGTTAGTGTTGAAAAACCACTTTTCGCACTTGTGTTAGTGATGAAAAACCACTTTTCACACTTGTGTTGGTGCAGGAAACCACTTTTGCACTTGTATTAGTGTGGAAAAAAACACTTTTCGCACTTGTGTTAGTGTTGAAAAACCACTTTTCGCTCTTGTGTTAGTGTTGAAAAACCACTTTTCGCACTTGTGTTGGTGTAGGAAACCACTTTTGCACTTGTATTAGTGTGGAAAAAACACTTTTCGCACTTGTGTTAGTGTTGAAAAACCACTTTTCGCACTTGTGTTAGTGTTGAAAAACCACTTTTCGCACTTGTGTTGGTGCAGGAAACCACTTTTGCACTTGTATTAGTGAAGAAAAACCACTTTTCGCACTTGTGTTAGTGTTGAAAAACCACTTTTCGCACTTGTGTTAGTGTTGAAAAACCACTTTTCGCACTTGTGTTAGTGTTGAAAAACCACTTTTCGCACTTGTGTTGGTGCAGGAAACCACTTTTGCACTTGTATTAGTGTGGAAAAAACACTTTTTGCACTTGTGATAGTGTTGAAAAACCACTTTTCGCACTTGTGTTAGTGTTGAAAAACCACTTTTCGCACTTGTGTTAGTGTTGAAAAACGACTTTTCGCACTTGTGTTAGTGATGAAAAACCACTTTTCGCACTTGTGCTGGTGCAGGAAACCACTTTTGCACTTGTATTAGTGTGGAAAAACCACTTTTCGCACTTGTGTTAGTGTTGAAAAACCACTTTTCGCACTTGTGTTAGTGTTGAAAAACCACTTTTCGCACTTGTGTTAGTGATGAAAAACCACTTTTCGCACTTGTGCTGGTGCAGGAAACCACTTTTGCACTTGTATTAGTGTGGAAAAAACACTTTTTGCACTTGTGATAGTGTTGAAAAACCACTTTTCGCACTTGTGTTAGTGTTGAAAAACCACTTTTCGCACTTGTGTTGGTGCAGGAAACCACTTTTGCACTTGTATTAGTGAAGAAAAACCACTTTTCGCACTTGTGTTAGTGTTGAAAAACCACTTTTCGCACTTGTGTTAGTGTTGAAAAACCACTTTTCGCACTTGTGTTAGTGTTGAAAAACCACTTTTCGCACTTGTGTTGGTGCAGGAAACCACTTTTGCACTTGTATTAGTGTGGAAAAAACACTTTTCGCACTTGTGTTAGTGTTGAAATACCACTTTTCGCACTTGTGTTAGTGTTGAAAAACCACTTTTCGCACTTGTGTTGGTGCAGGAAACCACTTTTGCACTTGTATTAGTGTGGAAAAAACACTTTTTGCACTTGTGATAGTATTGAAAAACCACTTTTCGCACTTGTGTTAGTGTTGAAAAACCACTGTTCGCACTTGTGTTAGTGTTGAAAAACCACTTTTCGCACTTGTGTTAGTGTTGAAAAACCACTTTTCGCACTTGTGTTAGTGTTGAAAAACCACTTTTCGCACTTGTGTTAGTGTTGAAAAACCACTTTTCGCACTTGTGTTGGTGCAGGAAACCACTTTTGCACTTGTATTAGTGTGGAAAAAACACTTTTTGCACTTGTGATAGTGTTGAAAAACCACTTTTCGCACTTGTGTTAGTGTTGAAAAACCACTTTTCGCACTTGTGTTAGCGTTGAAAAACCACTTTTCGCACTTGTGTTAGTGTTGAAAAACCACTTTTCGCACTTGTGTTGGTGCAGGAAACCACTTTTGCACTTGTATTAGTGTGGAAAAACCACTTTTCGTACTTGTGTTAGTGTTGAAAAACCACTTTTCGCAATTGTGTTAGTGTTGAAAAACCACTTTTCGCACTTGTGTTAGTGTTGAAAAACCACTTTTCGCACTTGTGTTAGCGTTGAAAAACCACTTTTCGCACTTGTGTTAGTGTTGAAAAACCACTTTTCGCACTTGTGTTAATGTTGAAAAACCACTTTTCGCACTTGTGTTAGTGTTGAAAAACCACTTTTCGCACTTGTGTTAGTGTTGAAAAACCACTTTTCGCACTTGTGTTAGTGTTGAAAAACCACTTTTCGCACTTGTGTTAGTGTTGAAAAACCACTTTTCGCACTTGTGTTGGTGCAGGAAACCACTTTTGCACTTGTATTAGTGTGGAAAAAACACTTTTTGCACTTGTGATAGTGTTGAAAAACCACTTTTCGCACTTGTGTTAGTGTTGAAAAACCACTTTTCGCACTTGTGTTGGTGCAGGAAACCACTTTTGCACTTGTATTAGTGTGGAAAAACCACTTTTCGCACTTGTGTTAGTGTTGAAAAACCACTTTGCGCACTTGTGTTAGTGTTGAAAAACCACTTTTCACACTTGTGTTGGTGCAGGAAACCACTTTTGCACTTGTATTAGTGTCGAAAAAACACTTTTTGCACTTGTGATAGTGTTGAAAAACCACTTTTCGCACTTGTGTTAGTGTTGAAAAACCACTTTTCGCACTTGTGTTAGTGATGAAAAACCACTTTTCGCACTTGTGTTGGTGCAGGAAACCACTTTTGCACTTGTATTAGTGTGGAAAAAACACTTTTCGCACTTGTGTTAGTGTTGAAAAACCACTTTTCGCTCTTGTGTTAGTGTTGAAAAACCACTTTTCGCACTTGTGTTGGTGTAGGAAACCACTTTTGCACTTGTATTAGTGTGGAAAAAACACTTTTCGCACTTGTGTTAGTGTTGAAAAAACCACTTTTCGCACTTGTGTTAGTGTTGAAAAACCACTTTTCGCACTTGTGTTGGTGCAGGAAACCACTTTTGCACTTGTATTAGTGTGGAAAAACCACTTTTCGCACTTGTGTTAGTGTTGAAAAACCACTTTTCGCACTTGTGTTAGTGTTGAAAAACCACTTTTCGCACTTGTGTTAGTGTTGAAAAACCACTTTTCGCACTTGTGTTGGTGCAGGAAACCACTTTTGCACTTGTATTAGTGTGGAAAAAACACTTTTCGCACTTATGTTAGTGTTGAAATACCACTTTTCGCACTTGTGTTAGTGTTGAAAAACCACTTTTCGCACTTGTGTTGGTGCAGGAAACCACTTTTGCACTTGTATTAGTGTGGAAAAAACACTTTTTGCACTTGTGATAGTATTGAAAAACCACTTTTCGCACTTGTGTTAGTGTTGAAAAACCACTTTTCGCACTTGTGTTGGTGCAGGAAACCACTTTTGCACTTGTATTAGTGTGGAAAAACCACTTTTCGCACTTGTGTTAGTGTTGAAAAACCACTTTTCGCACTTGTGTTAGTGTTGAAAAACCACTTTTCGCACTTGTGTTAGTGTTGAAAAACCACTTTTCGCACTTGTGTTAGTGTTGAAAAACCACTTTTCGCACTTGTCTTAGTGTTGAAAAACGACTTTTCGCACTTGTGTTAGTGATGAAAAACCACTTTTCGCACTTGTGCTGGTGCAGGAAACCACTTTTGCACTTGTATTAGTGTGGAAAAAACACTTTTTGCACTTGTGATAGTGTTGAAAAACCACTTTTCGCACTTGTGTTAGTGTTGAAAAACCACTTTTCGCACTTGTGTTAGTGTTGAAAAACCACTTTTCGCACTTGTGTTAGTGATGAAAAAACACTTTTCGCACTTGTGCTGGTGCAGGAAACCACTTTTGCACTTGTATTAGTGTGGAAAAAACACTTTTTGCACTTGTGATAGTGTTGAAAAACCACTTTTCCCACTTGTGTTAGTGTTGAAAAACCACTTTTCGCACTTGTGTTGGTGCAGGAAACCACTTTTGCACTTGTATTAGTGTGGAAAAACCATTTTTCGCACTTGTGTTAGTGTTGAAAAACCACTTTTCGCACTTGTGTTGGTGCAGGAAACCACTTTTGCACTTGTATTAGTGTGGAAAAACCACTTTTCGCACTTGTGTTAGTGTTGAAAAACCACTTTTCGCACTTGTGTTAGTGTTGAAAAACCACTTTTCGCACTTGTGTTAATGTTGAAAAACCACTTTTCGCACTTGTGTTAGTGTCGAAAAACCACTTTTCGCACTTGTGTTAGTGTTGAAAAACCACTTTTCGCACTTGTGTTGGTGCAGGAAACCACTTTTGCACTTGTATTAGTGTGGAAAAAACACTTTTTGCACTTGTGATAGTGTTGAAAAACCACTTTTCGCACTTGTGTTAGTGTTGAAAAACCACTTTTCGCACTTGTGTTAGTGTTGAAAAACCACTTTTCGCACTAGTGTTGGTGCAGGAAACCACTTTTGCACTTGTATTAGTGTGGAAAAACCACTTTTCGCACTTGTGTTAGTGTTGAAAAACCACTTTTCGCACTTGTGTTAGTGTTGAAAAACCACTTTTCGCACTTGTGTTAGTGTTGAAAAACCACTTTTCGCACTTGTGTTGGTGCAGGAAACCACTTTTGCACTTGTATTAGTGTGGAAAAAACACTTTTTGCACTTGTGATAGTGTTGAAAAACCACTTTTCGCACTTGTGTTAGTGTTGAAAAACCACTTTTCGCACTTGTGTTAGTGTTGAAAAACCACTTTTCGCACTAGTGTTGGTGCAGGAAACCACTTTTGCACTTGTATTAGTGTGGAAAAACCACTTTTCGCACTTGTGTTAGTGTTGAAAAACCACTTTTCGCACTTGTGTTAGTGTTGAAAAACCACTTTTCGCACTTGTGTTAGTGTTGAAAAACCACTTTTCGCACTTGTGTTGGTGCAGGAAACCACTTTTGCACTTGTATTAGTGTGGAAAAAACACTTTTCGCACTTGTGTTAGTGTTGAAAAACCACTTTTCGCACTTGTGTTAGTGTTGAAAAACCACTTTTCGCACTTGTGTTGGTGCAGGAAACCACTTTTGCACTTGTATTAGTGTGGAAAAAACACTTTTTGCACTTGTGATAGTGTTGAAAAACCACTTTTCGCACTTGTGTTAGTGTTGAAAAACCACATTTCGCACTCGTGTTGGTGCAGGAAACCACTTTTGCACTTGTATTAGTGTTGAAAAACCACTTTTCGCACTTGTGTTAGTGTTGAAAAACCACTTTTCGCACTTGTGTTAGCGTTGAAAAACCACTTTTCGCACTTGTGTTAGTGTTGAAAAACCACTTTTCGCACTTGTGTTAATGTTGAAAAACCACTTTTCGCACTTGTGTTAGTGTTGAAAAACCACTTTTCGCACTTGTGTTAGTGTTGAAAAACCACTTTTCGCACTTGTGTTGGTGCAGGAAACCACTTTTGCACTTGTATTAGTGTGGAAAAAACACTTTTTGCACTTGTGATAGTGTTGAAAAACCACTTTTCGCACTTGTGTTAGTGTTGAAAAACCACTTTTCGCACTTGTGTTGGTGCAGGAAACCACTTTTGCACTTGTATTAGTGTGGAAAAACCACTTTTCGCACTTGTGTTAGTGTTGAAAAACCACTTTGCGCACTTGTGTTAGTGTTGAAAAACCACTTTTCACACTTGTGTTGGTGCAGGAAACCACTTTTGCACTTGTATTAGTGTCGAAAAAACACTTTTTGCACTTGTGATAGTGTTGAAAAACCACTTTTCGCACTTGTGTTAGTGTTGAAAAACCACTTTTCGCACTTGTGTTAGTGATGAAAAACCACTTTTCGCACTTGTGTTGGTGCAGGAAACCACTTTTGCACTTGTATTAGTGTGGAAAAAACACTTTTCGCACTTGTGTTAGTGTTGAAAAACCACTTTTCGCTCTTGTGTTAGTGTTGAAAAACCACTTTTCGCACTTGTGTTGGTGTAGGAAACCACTTTTGCACTTGTATTAGTGTGGAAAAAACACTTTTCGCACTTGTGTTAGTGTTGAAAAACCACTTTTCGCACTTGTGTTAGTGTTGAAAAACCACTTTTCGCACTTGTGTTGGTGCAGGAAACCACTTTTGCACTTGTATTAGTGTGGAAAAACCACTTTTCGCACTTGTGTTAGTGTTGAAAAACCACTTTTCGCACTTGTGTTAGTGTTGAAAAACCACTTTTCGCACTTGTGTTAGTGTTGAAAAACCACTTTTCGCACTTGTGTTGGTGCAGGAAACCACTTTTGCACTTGTATTAGTGTGGAAAAAACACTTTTCGCACTTATGTTAGTGTTGAAATACCACTTTTCGCACTTGTGTTAGTGTTGAAAAACCACTGCTCGCACTTGTGTTGGTGCAGGAAACCACTTTTGCACTTGTATTAGTGTGGAAAAAACACTTTTTGCACTTGTGATAGTATTGAAAAACCACTTTTCGCACTTGTGTTAGTGTTGAAAAACCACTTTTCGCACTTGTGTTGGTGCAGGAAACCACTTTTGCACTTGTATTAGTGTGGAAAAACCACTTTTCGCACTTGTGTTAGTGTTGAAAAACCACTTTTCGCACTTGTGTTAGT